>NC_041723.1:3564526-3814526 GCF_900700375.1 Denticeps clupeoides
AATGACCTACGTATGATAATATGCATCAGTGGAAATGAATATGTTTTGCAGAAATGATGTGTTGTTTCATTGGATTGCTGTCAAAGCAGGAAATGGCACCAGGCCATTTGTTTTCAGAAAACACGTGGTAGTTGGCGACACTGCCCTGTGTCGTGTCCTCCTGTCCCTCTCCCTGTGTCTGCGCTTAAAAAGTCTTCAAACACCACTCGAGATTAAACGTGGGGAGGGGTACGGAGACCTGCATGGGGCCTGAAACAAGATACACGCATGAGCAGTATAATTGCACATCAAAATGCAGCCTGCGACAAACCTGCAAGCTTTGCAGTTTGCAAAGCTTTTTAAACTGAGTTTTTATCATTGTCCAGTGTGTAATATCCATTCTGTGTTCTCTTACATCCATACTGTAAATGTAGCAACGTATTCTTTGATCTAATTCTATTGAAAGCCTAGTTATATTGTGACTTGGGGTGTAGCTTTTCTGCAGCTAGCTAGCTGACCAGGTAGATGGCAGAAAGCCTTCCTTTCCAAGCCCATTAGCTTTGTTGGCTGCTTTCCTCCCACAACCCACTGCATCCTGCCAGACCTCTTGCTTCTTATTTCCTGTTGTCTGATTGACTGCTGCTTACAGTCTGTTTGTGCTGTGTCCTCTCTCTCTCTCTGTTTCTCTCTCTCTCTCTCTGTGTTTCTTCTCCGTGATCTGTTTTCCAGGATTCCCAGAACCCCCCCATCCTCTCTCACCAACGTCTGAACACTCCTATCGACACAAGGGTACTTGCGCTTTAGACGTACTAGAACTAACCTGTCCTGGCAGATTCAACAGCGTTGTCTGGCTCACAAGATAGTAATGAAACTTGCTTATTCATCATGCAAGTGACTAGTTGCACATATTGATATGATTTATTCTACTTCATAGCTTTAATATCCTTTGCATTCATTTGCGTTTGCAATAATGATGACCAGCTACACATGCATAGGTGTGCAGTTTAGCTTGTGCTAATACTGGGTTCTTGTACTGTATCTCTCTCTCTCTCTCTCTTTCTCTCTCTCCTGTGTGCTCAGCACGGCCACTCGTTCCCGGCCCGGTTCTCGGGAATCTTAGCTCGTCCCTGGGAGAGGACGGAGTGCTTATCAGTTGGGAATACTGGGGATCGGAAAAGAACGTTTATGTTGAATATATAGTAGAAAACAGTAAGAGACGCTGCTTTTTGTTTTCTGCACGGGTAGACGGGTATAGGTGACAAGAGACACGCGTTCGTGACACGTGTAACAATAGGTTCTTTTAGAAAGCTCCTTGTGAGTTTTCATTATCTGTTCTGTGGTCTCTTACACCTATACTGCAAATGTAGTGACATACCATATTTAAACTAATTAATCTTTTATTCAATTATATTGAAGACCTAGTTGCATTGTAACATTGTTACCTTGTTATTTATCGTTTTACACTAATGTGTACTTATTTGAATTTAGAGCCCATGTAACATGCAAATTAAACGTAATCACCATAGTACCATCTTTATTAATGAGAGCATTACCATAACTAACAGGAAGTAGCTTAGATTTAGTTTAGGCTTTATATGCACGGCCCATGCTCCATATAGAGGATCATAAGTCTGCCGAATGTGGATCCTGAACCACTGATCCTGCGTTTACCCCTCAGGTAACGAAGACTGGATGAAGGAGCTGGTAAATGGCTCCCAGACCTATGTGCTTAAAGGCTTAAAGGAGGGTCTGGCGTACAAAGTGCGAGTGGTTGCTAAGGGCCACTCAGACGAAACGGTTCACAGTTCGGAGGAGCTTTTGGTCACAGTCCCAGGTGAGGCAAGGCCTCAGCCATCACCCTGTGGCCTTGTCGTTAGCGTGAATGCTAGCACTGAGCCAGATCCCCGCTCTGTGTGTCTGTGGTGTTTTTGTGACGTTGACTAGCATGGGCCTTCCGTGTGTTGCCAGGATGTTCATGTGGTGACCTGTGTGTTATATGTATTGTATTTTGCATGGTGACTGAATTGAACAGTGTCACGGGTCCTCATGCTGTTTATCCAGTAACAAAGATCGTTGTCCAGGGCTCTCAAGTCTCAAGCATTCACACATTCACGTGTCACACATGGCATTTCTCACACTTTTATTAACGTTTACCACACAGAAATTCCTGCACCGAGGTTAACAAACAAATCACAGCTTTAAACTTCAAGCATGCAGTTTTTCTCGAATGAGTAGCGGATGGATCCGACTGCTGGCTCCTTGTGCCTGTCCTAACTAGCCAATCAAGAAGAAGAAAGGACCTAGACAACAGCCAATCAGGAAGTAGCAGTATTGTGTTCGGGTAAAATGCAGAACAACCACCAATGAAAAGGCATCCTGGAAATTTCCACGTTACTCTGCTACTTGTAACGAAGTTTTACAACCTGTTAAGTGACCACCTGATCCAAACAAGTAGCCTATTTCATATTTTGTTATTAAAGGATGACTGACATATTCTCACATTATAATCATGTCTCTCACCAAATGGGCTAAATGATTTTATTGAATTGTCTGAGCCCTGTATCACATCTTTTTATTCCACAAGTCTAAACAATAACAACCAAGCCAATAACAAACTTTATTAATGAAACACCCCCATTCCTGCAGCCCATCTTACCCCTCGCTCCCTTTGACCACGTGATCATGGAGCGGGGCAGGGTGGTGGTGGTTTAGGTTTTTTTTTTATACTGGAATAACTCTCTTACCTGTCTAATTAGCTTTCAACAAGATCAAGTTTGTATTTTTTGTATTTCTTGGTTTATTGGTATTGGTATATTTAAATAAAAGAATACAACGCTATTTCATTTATTGTGGGTAAATCTACACAAGCAGTGGAATTTATTGCTATGCAATGGGGCGGCACCTAAAATCTTGCCTAGGGCAACAAATTTTTCAGGATCGATCCTGCCCCCACACCCCCAATTTGAGTGCATGCACAGATCTCTCACCCCCTCAGCAATCTCACTCCAAACACACTTCAATACTTGAGAGCCCTGGTGTTGTCTTCCTCATTGAATTATTCTTCTTGATTTCCAAGTCTGTATGTGTCAGTTCATCTGTGATCCGGTATGCTGGTATTTGATCCGTTTTGTCGCATGGTGTGAAATGTTTTGTTTTATTTAATGTTGCTGTGTATGCCGATGAAGTTCGATATTTAGATATGCTGCATGTTCGTGTTCAGTTGGTGTTCAGGCCTGACGTCGTTCACCCACAGTGCACCTTCTACTTTTCTTTCCTTTCTTAGCCATGGCCAGCAGACAGGTGGATATTGCTACTCAGGGCTGGTTTATTGGCCTCATGTGTGCCATCGCTCTTCTCATCCTCGTCCTCCTCATCGTCTGCTTCATCAAGAGAAACAAAGGAGGCAAATACCCGGGTCAGTTTAGCCATTCCTGTTGTTGCACAAGGGCCTTTTTATTTGCCATATAGTCATTGTAGACATTAAATTAATACAGGTATTGGCCTGTCTCTTTCTGTTGCCAGCATATTTTTTACTGCCACCCAAAAATATCCCACTAGCAACCATCTGGTGGTCAGAATCTAGCTATAAGGTTCATAATAAAGATTATATCAGTTTCCTGTAACTAAGAGAAGAACGAACTAAAGTTCTCTTGAAACTGACCAACAAAGTCAGGCATGTAGTCTCTAATAAAGGCTGATAAGAAATAATAACTAATCATGTAATTACCATGTATTGATTTCCATGTATTGACAGGCCTAAATATAAGACGGCCCTCTACATTCCTTCCAAAATCTTGTGTTTGGCACCATCTGTGTTTTTGTCTAGATAAGCTTTTTGGACGTAGTCCAGGATATATGCTATGTACTATTTAGTACAACGATACAGATTTATAGTAGCTAACTATGTACATTTGTAATGGCTCTTGGCTCCAGTCAAAGAGAAGGAGGATGCACATGCAGACCCCGAGGTCCAGCCCATGAAGGAGGATGATTGTACGTTTGGGGAATACAGGTGAGAGATTTGACTGTTGCCACGGAGCTGGCGAACGCCCCCGACCCACCTCTGTTTCCCTCCCCTACAACCACCTTCACCTCCCAGCAGGACTGGACATTACGGCTCCTGTTAAAGCAGCGCCACGAGCACCTGGACAAGAGGACCTCCAAAAAGCACGAGTGCAAGCACAATTTCATTTCCCCCAATTAATTAACCTGAATGTTATTTTCAGACTAAATTCAGGATTATATTTTTAATTCTGCGCTTCTTCCTGTTTAGGAAATAAGACACGGTTTCTAAAGCTGGTTCTTTGAGATTTGTAGTCTTACTGCATACATCATTTAAATGACAAATAGAATAGAAAATGCACAAATCATATAACTTACAGACTTCTTATGCATATTGTGTAATATGAGGGGGGTTCTCCAAACAAAATCAAATTTAAAAGCAATGTTCTCACGGTGCTTTCTTATAAAACGTAGGCTGCTTCTCCAGTCACATGCAAATAAGTGGGAAAAAATAGCACTTTACTTTTGTATAACATTGTTTGAATAATTTTTTTGTACTTAAAAAAAAATAATTTTTTTTAAGTTTACAATGCCTAAATTATTATTTTTCTTTTGTAAATGACTTTTTTGTATCATTTTCATTATTATTGAAGGTTGGATTTGTTGACCACCATGCCATTACATTCTCTGGCATTTAGAAAAAAAATAATGATGTGTACTATGCATGGCTAATAAATGTATTTCAATAGATATTACATCTAAAAAACTTTGCATTGCTGTGTATGAAGTTGCTAGTCAGCAGGTAAACAGAGTATGTGTAGAGCTGCACTTCAGCTAGGGCCTTTAATGGGCACGTCGTGTCGGTCTCACCCACCGGGAAATATTGACGCATCCCCTCAACAGGTCAAGTGGGTTGCGTGTCGCACAATTCGGACATATGAAGTTCAATCCGCTAAAGGTATTAATGCTCTGGGTGTAATAGGTACTGGTCTTGGGCCAGTTTGAATAGAAATGGGCTGCTTGACTGTCACTATTCACAGCACTGAGCAAATGGTCCGAACAGGCCACAATGTGAGCTTTATGGATCTGCTCCTTCTGTGTGGAGTGCCGTAGATGTCTCGGAAGAAGGAAGCCTGCCACTGGGAGAAAATACGCTTACGTTTTGACATTTCTCATGCCTGCATTTCCACAAAAAAAAAAAACCCATCATAAAACCAGTCAGAAGCATCAAATTACTTGAGGCACGTGTTAATGTGTCAGTGCATGACACGTGATATCAGGCTCTCCAAGCTGATCTGTTTACAGACAATGTAGCTGTGCGATTGCGGTTTTATGATGGAGTCGAGTGTTTGTCCATTTCAGGCCTCATATCAGTGACTCATTGTGTTCATTTTTTTAAATGATCCCTGATTACTTTCTATTAACATGCTTTTATTGACAGCTGCTGAAATATAGATAGAATGACTCTTGGATCTGGATTTGTCAATGCAAGAATAAAATCTAAATCTCCGGCGATAGCAGGTGTCTGTTCCGACAGGAATAGAGAATAGAGTCCATCACTCTCAACTGCAATTGTGTGTGTTTTTTGTTGGTGTTTTTTTACATTGACTGTGGCATGTCGGCATCGCCATTCTCTTCAGGAGCGCTTCCTGCATGCCCTCTGCATTGCTGCTCCATCCTCAGGAAACGGCAGATCCAGAGCTGACCTCCATCTGTCACCATTCCACCTGTAACGCCTGCATGTTATTTTCTCCTAGTGACTCCGAGGACCATAAACCGTTAAAAGGGAGCCGCACTTCGTCCAATGGGACGGTAAAGAGAGACGACAGTGACGACAGTTTAGTTGACTACGGCGACGTCGGCGACCCACAGTTCAACGAGGACGGCTCATTTATCGGGCAGTATAGCGGAAAGAAGGAGCGGGACACGGCCGAGTGCATTGAGAGCTCCGAGGCGCCGTCTCCCATAAACGCCATGAATTCCTTTGTGTAGACACTCGCGATGCCACCGGGCGAGCGGGGCCCTCGCGACATTGAACTGACGCTGGCGAGACCCACGGATGAGGCCCTGATTCGAAGACAGTGAAAGGAATGCAGTTGTGTGAGGGAGGACGGAATGTTATGGACGAGCAGAGTGCCGGCGTGGACAGATTTTGGAGATGTGTAATCTATAAATTATCTTTAATCAGCTTGTAAAAAAAATTCCTGAGTTCTAATAAGGATGATGAAAGTAGGTAGAAGCTACTTGACTAGCTCTTTTGAGCGTTTATGAATTATGCTATGCCCAGGTAAAAATGCTCATGACTGTTTTACGATGAAAAAGGGAGCAATGGCTGCCCTTGTGAAGTGTTTGTATATAACCGCAGGAGATGAATTGTACATACAGCAGTCACCTCGAGACGGAACGTCACCGCTACGTTGGGCAGCTGCGCGTACAATCGGGAGAGCTCTAACCCCTGCATGACCCCCCACCATCCGAGCCCATCTCCACGACCTTGACCTGCATGTGACCTCCGGCGGCGTTTCCACGGCTTGGGGGGCGGAGTCAGTCGGGCGCGAGGCGCGCAGGGTGGCCTTCAGCATAGTGCCTTCGCAGAGACGTGAACTCGTTTACCTTAAGCCCCACCCCTAACCAGTTAAAGAGCGGTAAAACGCAGCACTGACACCAGTATGGAGGATAATCAGACGCTACTCTTAATAAAGCCTCGTGCAGCTATCCTTCTCTGGGTAAAAGAAAACCACACACACACACTGACTTCATTCCAGATATATATAAAAAAAAAAATCTTCAGGACAAATCAGTGAACAGATTCCACCTGCCATGAATTTTTTCTTTTCATAACTTGCATCAAGTTTTAATTTAAATTTTAAGCCTATTAAATGTAGATATTCTGTTTATTTCTGTAAATATTCCGACTTGTTGGGCCTACAAATTGTCTGGCAGGTTTGACATGTTGAGGGTGTTGTGTTCAATATTTTATATATATATATATATATATATTTCTTTTCATTTTTTTCTATGGACATTGTGCATTGAAGCTCACTTTGTGGGAGTTTTCTATCTTTTTTTCTTCCAGTATTCTTATAACGATTTCAGAATGGCTTGGGCTTCGACCACTTTCCTTCCATACAGCACAACTAAATTGGCCCTGAGATAAAAGCGTAGTGCTGTGCAGCAGTGTGCATGTGTAGGGCGGCCCATCGTTGCTCTGCAGCGTTGTGGACTAAAGCACTAAACTCGTGTTGAAAAGGATTTTTCTACGCTTACATAATGACAAATGTCTGGATTTTACTAACAATGTGTTTTACATTTCATTTTTTTTTATTTTATTTAAGCTCCTTCATTTGAAAGTTCAATCATTGCATCACTAATCATTGTATAATAATGAATAAATAAATGTAACTATCTGGCCGTGTTGTGATTTTTTTTAAAAAACACTTTATTAAGTACACCTTACCCCGCTTCTAGCAGGCAGGCGATGGTGCCATGAAACGCGGCTGCAGAACATGATGCAATGTTGTTAATAAGTACATCTCGCATGGCGCCAGTGTTTTGGCCAGAATGGAGAACTGTTGCTCATGGTGTTGCCATGTGTGTGAGTTGCTGGCATTGCACGAGTGGGCTGCGAGTAGTGTTCTGTTATTTTTAGAGGTGAGGAACTCTGGGAGGAAATGACTGAAAACTACACAAGCCCCACGAAACACACACACACACATACACACACACACCTCGGCCAACACCTGGTGACACCGAACTAGCACATATACATGTATCTGTTATAAGCCGAGACGAGAGTTCATTACCGACTCTATCCTGTGATCAAATCACCGATTGAATGGACCTCCGGATAACACTCATTTCCATCACGATCTTATTTTCTCCCGCCATCTGTGCCAGGAAGCGAAGTCGCCTGGTGGGCGTCTCTCGGACACACTCGTCTGCCAGGCCCAGAAAGCGCCTTCTGTGCTCAGTTTTATTTTCTGCACCAGGTCACACCCATTCCAGTGATTTACAGTTAAAACGTGGAATTTATTTGGTTTTTAGTTTTTCATTTCAGTATGTGCCACATTTAATATACTGTCGTATTCAAACCATTTTGAAATTGGGCCTTGTCTGGTCTTAATCTATACTGCCCCCTAGTGGCTGGGGTATGTACAGAAATGCTTAAACAGACCGGGTAAGGGTATTTTACCTCTGTCACATTCATTATAGTAATTTAGGACTTTGGGAAAACAACCTGTGCAGAATATATCATGATTTTTACATGGCATGCAGGGTCTTATTTCACAATGCTGAATCCCAGCTCACTTACCACTAAAACAATGCCCTGCAGTGCTAGCAGAGTCCCATGTGCACAGGATATTTATTGATTTATTTTCTATCTGAGATTTATATTTGGAACCAATGTGGCTGGTGTCCCCCTGGCCAGCCCCACCCTGGCGGATCCATTACAGCGCCACCCCCCACCCCCCTTTTGCCCTGGCTTCTCCCGTCCCGGGGGAGCCTCCCTGCTTGGGCCGAGTGTCTGCTGTGACGCTCATTTGCCATTCAAGCGTCTGTCCACTGTCTCCTTGTAATTCACCGTCCGGGTGGCTCCGCCGAGACATAAAGACCAATCACAGCAGGACATTCAACACATGTATTCTGAGGTTATTCAAAAGGAATATTTGCATTTATATTATTAATGTCATTATAAGCAGGTGTCCTGAAAATAATTTTTTCACTAAGAAAATAAATCATCCATGCGACGTGTACAGAAAAGCCTTTTGATAAAGTTGATGATGCCCAGTCTTGACCCCAAGTGTCTTCTACCGGGGACAAATATGCTACCTTATGATGTCTAGTAAAGCAGGAATGCATGTGTAATATTAAAGTACATGATTACAAGTGATCTCAGGGTTTGGACAATCTGTTCCTGAGATGAAGGCGTCTGCCCTTTGAAATTTGTATGCAAATCTGTCCGTACGCGTGGATCTGAGAGATGGCTGCCGTAATTGTTTATGATTGCTTTGTGCCATTTCCATATGGCAGGCAAATGGTGCACACACATGCACACACGCCCACTGTCACATCTGTTAAAGCAAGTCCTCTGTGTGTGTTGAAACCCTCTCTGGCGCAATATCAAAGTGTGACATGGGTTAATGATCAACACAAGTTGTAGTTCTACTTTCCTGCAGAAAAATAGCCAGACATTTCTGACACCAAGTAAAAATTTTGCCACGGGAGGTCGGCTCGTGTGGCCCCCGTCTCTCCAGGCCTTGGCAGAAGATGCGCACCGGTGGGTGGGTGATGTATATAAAGTGAGAGCGCTTTGTTCTGTTGATCTTACCGTAATGCCCCCGTCACCCCCACCCTCGTCCCCTCAGAAGGCAGCGTAGGGATTATTGCCCCGTGTGGGTGCAGAGGATCAGAGATCATCCCTCTCCTCATCATGACCATCCCCTATTAATACTTAAACCTGTTTCAATGTAATAACACTCATTCATGATAAAATATCTTTACAGCATATTGTATAAAATATATTGCAGAATCTTAGGATTTTGTATGGAAATGTTTCTTTAGTTATTGATTTTGTTCAAATTTTGAAAGAGAAAAGGGGTTTAAATGAATAGGATTTTGGGGTCTTTGGTTCCATTGCTGTAATTATTAATGAGGACTGGGATTTTTGGGAACGGGTACCAGACATCAACTGACATCACTGGGGTTTTGGAGGAATTTACATGGGGTACATAAATACGCTACAGTACATAAATTGTAATAAAATAAAATAGCATGCACTGCTTTAATACAAGCTACATCGCGTTCATACATCACATGGATGTGTTTTATTAACACGTTAAATAATTGTTTTAATTATAATAATTTTTAATAATTTTTTTAAGGTCACCCACACTACGGGGGGTTTGTTTGCTATTAGGGAAGATGTGACAGTCTGCATCGCGACATCCTTGTCACCAAGGAGCGCGGAATAACCCAGCTCCGCCTTGTGCACCTCACACCGGGACTTCCCTCGCCGAACTCGCCGCAAATGAAAACCACGGCGGCCACGGCGGCCTGGGCATTTAACAGACATGTAAGGTCGCCTGGCGGCTCCTCCGTCCAATAGGAGCGCGTCGTGCGCCGCCCCACGACAAGACGCACGTCGTGCGCCTTCCCCGGGTTGCCAGGTCTTGGACAAATTTCCACCCCAGACCACAGGCGGAAAAAAAAAACTCGCACAAATACGCTGGCGCATCCAGAACCACGTTTTGGTGGCGTGATGTCGATAAAGATCAAATTCAAGTTTCAAATTCAAATTTTATTTGTCACATACCCAGTCATGCACGGTATGATGTGCAGTGAAATGCTTTTGCGACTGCTATAGACCGCAATATTGCAAACATTGAAAGCATTCAATTGAACCAATATGCAAATTTTGCAAAAATAACCTAATATTAAAATTGTATGTTTTTAAACATAAAACATGTGTAATATGATACTGTGACAAGCGTCTATATCCGACGCGAACGATATCAATAGCGAAATTGATTAATTATAGCAAAATGTGCAAATAATGTGGAAAATACTTACAACTGTGATAACTGTGCAGCTAACGCAGCGTAAAAGAATTTATTTCCGCGGCGACGACTGTGCGTGAAGAGGGGATGTGATCTGGCAACCCCGCGCCGTCGCTCCTTCCTCCCGCTCGTCAGTCCGGCTATGCGGCGCCGCTGATCCCGGTGAAGGTTACGC
Source organism: Denticeps clupeoides (assembly GCF_900700375.1). Lineage (NCBI taxonomy): Eukaryota > Metazoa > Chordata > Actinopteri > Clupeiformes > Denticipitidae > Denticeps > Denticeps clupeoides. The sequence goes on from NC_041723.1 coordinate 3,575,240, forward strand.
GCACCGACACATGGAACCGGCCTGGCGTGGCAGGTAAGCGCGGCGGCGTTCCCGGCTGCTCCCTTTTCTCGTCGGAAACGCCCGGGACTCCGCGGGCCGGACAGACGGAGATGTCGCCACGTACGGGCTACCGCAATGCAGTCCGGTGCATCCCGCCTGACAGCCGGCGCCGGGACTCGGGCTGCAACTGTGTGTCATCTGCACACCGAGGACCTTTTATTGCGGCTTTATTACCCCCTAACGCGCCGTTTTTTAGACGCGTCGTCGGATTTCGGTGCCCGGTTGTGTTTATTCTGAGGCTCGTGGTGGCGCGAGAAACGGGAATTTCGCCCCGTCGGTTTCCCACCTGTGTGCGTCTAACGGGGATTTCATGTTCGTAAAACGACGCGAACTCCTCCGAAGAAAGTTGCCTTCTCCCTTTAATGGATCTCCCTTCTCTTCCCTCCCCTCGGCGACAGCAGGTCGGATGCTGGCATGGGCGCGTCCCGCGGTCCTGGAACCTGTGATCGATGGAATCGGCTCCTTTATTACCAGGCGCCCTGATCCAGAGCGCCTTGCAGTCAGTAGTTACGGGGACAGGAGACACTCCTGGGTTTGAACCTGGGTCTTCTGGGTCATGGGCGAGTGTCTTAGATGACTCCATCCAGGTCAGACATCAGCAGGCCCCCCCCAGATCCTCAGAAACCCTGATGGCACTCTCTAAAGCCAAATCGCACACCTCATAAATGCAATTTGAAGGTCTGAAGGACCAGCGCCCTGGACCGCTGGCAGAAAGTGATTTATTCTTCACGGCTTCAAAGTGATTTATTCAAGGCTGCGAATCCCACGGACGTCTGCAGAATATTGAGCGAATCTTCCCTTTTGTTGGATGTCCTCGGGAGAGAGCTTAAGACCTTTTGCGTGTCTGCCATCTTGCCCGTCCCTCCGCGGCCCTCGGGGCCGTCCGATCATTAAAGACCCCGCTGAGAGGAGTCCCCCTTCCTTAGGCTCCTGCTGGGATCGAGCTCACGCCTCTGCTTTTTATACGCCGGCCGGTGTCTTCATTAAGGTCAAGCTGCATGATGGACCCATAACCTTCGTGTTCACTTCAATATATTTATTCAAAATAATTTAAATATTCAGATACCCATCGTACCTATTTCCCAGCCCACCATCCTGGCCACTGAAGCGTTCCTACAAACCACAGATAGTCAGAAGGTGAAGGCCCGGCCGCATATAAAACCAAGGTCTCCCGCCGACATGAATAGTACCTGCCAAATTCGAGCCTCGCTGTGACCCGGCAGCCCACTGAAAGGAGGGCGTGGTCCTCCTAATGGGAATTTGTCCCTGAAATGTCACCATCGATTCCTGTCCAGCCTGAGCTGCACTGGTTGAGGTTGGGTTTAATGCGCCGGGGCGCCGCATGCCTATGGAAGAATAGTTCCTTTTTTTTTTGCCTTGTGTCACATATCAGATGCTTTGAAATGCGGACCTTTCTGTTAAAGGTGCAACGTGGCAGATGTTGCCATCTGAAGAACATCACAGGGGGCAGTGTTTCACCTGGAAGATGTCCACATGTAGCTTAGAACGTGTTTTATATGAAAAATTCACATTGCGGCGCCAAAGCGAAGCCCCCCGTGCCACGAACAACAACCGTCCTCGTGTGCACCTCTGAGTGACGGCCTGGACATTTTTTTAGGTTGATTGGGGGCCAATCTGGACTTTTCTCGGTGCCACGATGGCCCCTGCGGATTTCCCCCCCGCTCGTCTGCAATCGATACGCTCAATAATACCGCAGCTGTAAAAGAAACGAATCCTCTGTTCCTTCTTCTGAGCGTGGAAATGAGTCTTGCATCACCCTGTGTGTGTGTGTGTGTTATGGAGAGAGAGAGAGAGAGAGAGAGAGAGAGAGAGATTAAGGTGTGTGTCCCTTTGTGTTTTCCGCTCCGGGGGGCTCTTCTTATCGCCCCTGTACACTCAACCCAAACGTCTTTTTTTACTGCCGTTCAATCTCATTCCAGCTGGCCTCACACACTCCATGAGTCTAATGGCCTCAATCCGCTCTCCTCACCTCCCAGCCACACGCAGGCTGGTGGCCTGTCGTTGGCCAGAGCCGGATTGAAACATCTCTCTCACTCGGCTCCGCCCTCGGGTCTCTGTTTTAGCTGTTCAAATGTGGGTTTTTGGGGTGCGAGGCACTGTGGGTACGGAGCGACTTTGCAGACCTGAATGCTTCGGAATTTTTGGGGTCGGTTGGGAGGGCAAGGTGGACATCGCGTTTGTCGATCCTGGAGAGAATGGAGATGAAGTGGGTGCGGGTGAACTTGTGGGTGTGAAAAAAACTCCTCAGGCGCTCACTATGAGGCCATCGTCCAATATATTGTTGGTCAAGAAATCAACTGTTGTCAAATTTGTGTGGAATTTAGTGCAGGGATGTCAAACTCAATTGCAAACTCAAACTCAAAAGCGTTCAGCACGGCAAGTGAAGCACTGCATTATGGGATCTGTAATTTGTGTTTCCGGCACTTTATATCACTGGGTCTCAATAATTGATCTACAGTGCAGGCGAAAAGTTTGGACACACCTTCTCATTTAATGTGTTTTCTTTATCTTCATGACCATTTACGTTGGTAGATTCTCACTGAAGGCATCAAAACTATGAATGAACACATGTGGAGTTATGTACTTAACAAAAAAAGGTGAAATAAGTGAAAACGTGTTTTATATTCTAGTTTCTTTGCTCTGATTACTGTTTTGCACACTCTTGGCATTCTCTCGATGAGCTTCAAGAGGTCGTCACCTGAAATGCTTCTCCAACAGTCTTGAAGGAGTTCCCACTTGTTGGTCCAGCTCACCCCAAACCATCTGGACTGGGTTCAGGTCCGGTGACTGTGGAGGTCAGGTCAGTACATAACTCCACATATGTTCATTCATAGTTTTGATGCCTTCAGTGAGAATCTACCAACGTAAATGGTCATGAGAATAAAGACAACACGTTGAATGAGAAGGTGTCCAATCTTTTGGCCTGTACTGCATATTAAATGATCTTGGGTGCCGGACGTGGTGTGGAGTTCGACGCCTATGATTTAGCGCGTGAATGCATGAGCTTAATGCTGACATCTCATAATAATTCTGGTCGGTAAAAATTGTCGTGACGCTTACGCGTGTACATTTCTGTGTGTTTTGGTATTTATTAGTATTAAGGAATATCTATGATCCCAGTCTACATTAAATGACATACTTTAAGACACCCGTTGTCAATAAGCACGTTTAAATGTAATTAAAACGTAACTTTCGATTGAACATTTCGGGGGGCCCATCGTGAGTTAAAAAAAGGAGACACCAAGACTCTCTCCGGCTCTTATCTCCCCGATGATCGCCAGTGTGCCAGAATGCAGGTTGTCCCCGCGAGCTCTCTGTCTGCCAAGCGCTGTTACTTTTCAGATCAGATTACCGAGCGACCCATTAAGATAATGCACAGGAGGCTGAAAGGATTTTTAGGATATTGTTTGGATTTTGCGGCCGATTACGAGACACATCACGATTGGATTTGAGCCGCACTGTGATTTAAAACGGCACAGTTTTAATAATTTATCGTGGGGCTCCATTGTGGGGTTTTGCAGTCGGATTATCTTCAGATCGAGTCATTTCTGCACCTTGGAAAACGTTTCTGCCGCAGGGCGTGGTTGGGTGAAGCCCTCATCCCAGCGAGAGTCGGACAGGAGCTGAGATGTTCCTCCGGTCTGGGACCCTCCTCACCTGCGAGCCTCTTGTTCAGAGGGACTGAGAAATACACTAAATCTCGCAACTAATGTTATTCTAATGGACCCTAAATGTCCTCGTAATGGAATTTTCGACAGGTCGTCAAGTCTAATGCAAAGGCATTAAAGTTTTAAACATCTTATGGGGAATTTCATCTGAAATAAATGAAGAGCCCCCCCCACACACACACTTACACACACAACACAACAACAACACTAGTAGAAGGAAGATAATGAGATTATTAGTCATTATTATTGATTTGCCTGTTGAGTGTCTTATGTAACATCCCTTCCCTTTGGAGGCAGACAGCAGAGCAGCGTCATGCGGGCATCTCACAGCGGGCACGTCTGCCGTTTCCGCGTATCGGCAATAGCGCAGGGGCTCCATACGTCACGACATGCAAACCGCTTGGAATTTAATAATACGGCATCATGGCGTACAGGAACGATACAGAAAAAACATCATCTCAATTAAAACACGGCAATGTTGTGTTTTAATTGCAACATTTTACACGCATATTCCATTCAAACAGACAAAAACAGGATTTTTTCGTTTTTCGCTTGTGCGATAAACCTTACTATCTAATCTTGTGACAGGCCCTGCTTTTAGACACGTCGCACCAGTACGTACAGTAGAACTGAGATCAGAACCCCCAGTTCTATGCAGAACCCGCCTGGATTGTGACGTGCTGTCACGCCGGAGGAGATACTGTATTTTTAGCTTTTTGCAATACAATGGAATTCTTTTGGGAAATCAGCACCTCATTTAGACAGAGATTGCGAAGGACTGCGCTCCCCTCGCTAATTTCATTTAGGAGACACTGTAATAATAATCATTTAAAAGACTCACGGCTGGTTATGAACCGGGCTTATCGAGTCAAGTCTGATCACAATCTGATTTGTTCCGCTAATGAAATGAAACTGAGTCCAGAAATACTTCATCGTTTGTGATGAAGATGAGGGAGGGAAAGTAAACAACGTGCAGGCTGTGGAATAAATGGGAATAAATGTGCTCCCGTTTTCACCAGACATTGGTGTGTATACGTGAAACCGGGCGTTCTCTGTTTTCCTGGTACTTATTAAAGGTATTAAATAGACCAGGCTTGCAACATGTGGATTATCCTGCTTGCTTGATCTTTGTCACGTGTTTGTTAAAGCTGATTAAATTAAATACGCTGTTTCGCTAACTTACGGCTATCGAATTGTCCACGTTAAGGTGGTTATGATGGATCAGCAGCTGCTTTCCACTCGTTTCTCCCACGTGGTCGACCATCTTTTGTTTCGGTCAGGTTTGTTTGGCCTGGTTTTGACACGCCTGTCAGCCAATCAGAATAAAGTTTTCAACGAATCGTTCAACTAAAACAAATGTCGAATTATTACACAGACAACTAATTAAATCTTTTAAATCTCGTCAGGATCATCCAGGGCTTCTGATGCAGATTAAAGCTCAGTGTCTCCTTGGTTCGTTGCCACTTCTCAGGCCTCTGTGGAGGCCCGGTTTCCATGGCGCCAGCGAGGCATCGGGAAGACATGAGCATGACTAAGTCCCCCAACATGCAGCCGGGCACTTCAGCACCCCCATTCCCTCCCAGCCCGCAGTGAGCAGCGGCCTGCTAATGTGTCATGGCTGTGCGTTTCCACCTCATCAGATGAGCCTGTGCTAAATTGAGATTAATGAAGGAGGCCCGGGCAACTGTGGCTTATCGCAATTTGCTGCGTGGCAGGGTGGGGGTTTCTCTCGGCGCCGACGTCCTCGCAGTCCGCTCGACCCGAAGCTATCTGCGGGCGGGTCGGGGGAAGGGGGGTAGCGGCGAAGGAGGCCGCTCACGGGAAAAGCCTCATTATACATTTAAGGCGCTGTGCTGGGCGCGCCTCGTCCCGTGCAGCTAAAGTGTTCTTCGGATCGATACGCTCACTTCCCCGGCCTGCACAGACAAGCGAAGCGCATTTACGTCCGAGAAATCTCATTACCGGCGAAAGGGATGGGATGTGTTGGCCCAACACGGCTCTCTGGGATCAATGTCCATGTAAACTCAATACGCCGATGATTCTGACGTATTTACGTATTTACTGTACTTTATTAATACCAGTGCCATGGTGCTGTCAGCACGTCTTCAAGCACATTTCCTCTATTAGTGATTTGCATATTGGGTTTGCCATGATTACACTGATCTTAATCAGCCAGGGTGATAGTAGCCTAGTGGGTAACACACTCGTCTATGAACCAGAAGACCCAGGTTCAAATCCCACTTACTACCATTGTGTCCCTGAGCAAGACACTTAACCCTAAATTGCTGCAGGGGGGGGGACTGTCCCTGTAACTACTGATTGTAAGTCGCTCTGGATAAGGGCGTCTGGTAAATGCTGTAAATGTAAATGTAAAGCCAAAGTAAAATAGAACATAATAGTGGATCTGCACTCGTTTATTAAAAGTGCACAAATTGTGAACCATGCATTTCACTTTGCTTCTTTTTTGTGGCCTGAAGACTGCTCCTTTAGGCTGTAGAGAAGATTTGTCAAGCCTGACGCTCCGTCCAGAGCACTGGGTTCCTCCACGGAATCTCCAAATATTGCCTAAAAGGCTCATCTCTACTCTCTCCAAGCTCTTCTACTAACTTCCAGTTGCCATGGACAGTCTTCTTTCAGTCTTCCTGGCTTTCCCAGTCACAGAGGAACAAGTGGCCAGAATTAGTTTTCTTCGCAGGCTTGTTCTCCTTGACAGGCCGAGGAGCTCAGTAAGCCAGGAAAGCCTCGGAGTTGAGCTCACCTGGGGTTTGGCCAGAATGATTCCCTCTGGGCACGTCCCAGCAGGCGGAGACCCTGCTGGAGAGATAAAATGTCCCAGTTGTCTTGGATCCCCCAGAGGTGACTGGAGACCGTCGCTGGGGTAAGGGATATCTAGTCCAGCATCAACGAGATCGCAATTCCCAGGGTTGCTCTCGGCCAATCAGAATGGCAGGTTGGGGCAGATTGTGGTGCATGCTTTTGCTGCCTGGCTCCACGTCCCTGGCTCTCCGAAACAGACATGGATCTGTAGCGGCGAGTACGGTCATGTGTCGGAACATATCGATGCTCCATTTGGTCATCCGGGTTTTTGAAAACACTGGCCGGCACGTTCGTTCCTGGTCTTCTGTAGGGAAACTGTCTAGAACTCGCTTTGCTTCCTCATGCTCACGTCATGCGTGAATTTTTTTTTTGCCCGGCAACAACTGAATTGCCTGAAGATAATTACCGAGAGGACGCCTCTCCATTGGCAACTTGTAGCGGTGTGGCTCTGGATGGGGACGTCAGCGGCGTGCTCGCTTTCTGCCTCACTGCTGCACTCACGGCTTCAGCTCACTGGCGTTCCTTTTACGGAAAAAGCTGCGTGGAACCGGGTTTTGATGTGAGCGGAATGACGACGCTTAACAAAGCGGCTGTAAAGGTCACATTAGCATATGGGGTTTGTCACGTCAGTGTTGTTATAAGAGAAAGTGTGCCACCAGCTCAGTCTACCATATAATTTCATTCAGAAAACGTAATCACCTGACCTTTCATGTTGCGTTGAGACTATAGTCGAATAGTCGTATTCGACTAACAATGAATAGGAATTTTTGACCTGGGTCTGTTAAGGGTTGTCTGAACCTTCATGCCAAGGTGAGATCCATGGCCTGGTGTCACGTCTCACGATATTCATTTGGGGTTTATAATTGGTACCATGACCAGAGCTCAGACTCTTTGGGTCAGATTTCCTTCAGTTGACTTATTCTCGTTCTTGACTGAAACATTCAAAAACGCCAGTACTAGGCGTAATCCACGAGTGCCAAACTAACCTTAATCTAATTGGGTGAATTTTTCTGTCGGATGGGCAATGAGCAGTCTTGAAGAGCCAGTTTGTGCTATTTTTTATTCTTTAATTCCATTATTTAGAGACTGTACATTGGACATCTGGAGGTGGATATCATATATGGGAAACATTTACTCATGCGAGACTGGATGCTCTGCACACGGTGCATGGGTGGATGGGAGGATGAGCGATTACGCCCGTGAAGATAATTCTGCTGCCCACCACACCCAATGCTGCACATCCAGTCAGTTAAGGATGGAGAGTCAACGTCTCTCCACTCATCTTGTGAAAAAATAAAAGCCATACCCACTGATGCAATGTCTAGCCTGGCAGTCGGAGTCGTGGCCTCCACTCAGGCTTTATGCCCGTAACATTGGGAAGAGAGGACTGTTTCACGAGCTGCTTTATTTATGAGGGGCTGGGTAATGGCCGCGAGCGGGGAAGGTTAGCGGGAGGTGAAAATCGCAGTGCCACCCCAACATAGAGCCCCTTATCTTCGGCACACAGCCTCGGTGAAGTAACACTGGGGGGATGTTGTACGGGTCAGATGGCACGAGACAAACATGTCAGGGTGAACAATACGGCTGCCAGCTGTCCCGAATTGTCCGGGGCATCCCAAAATATGGGGGATTTTGATTTGTCCGGGGCAGCTCCAGTCTTGTATTCCAATCACAGCAGTAAGCATGGCACCACATCCTGCTAGATCACTTTATATATCATTCCAAATATTATTACATATATTATTATGATATGAAGCACTTCTAACACAAAAACTACAGATCCCATAATGCAGTACTTCAAGTGTCTCTCATTTGGGGTTGAAAAAGACAATGAAGTGGAGAAGGAACACACCCAAATTTTTAGTCAAGCTACTCCTGCATGTGTATGTTCAACTGGACCTCAGATAGACCAAGCACATGGCGGTTTGCAAAATAAGAGAAGCGTAAAGCAATTCGTTGCTCGACACGTATGTAGCTGCAAGCTAAGTTGCTTATCTGTTGTTTTGTCTGTGATGTAATACACAAAGTGGAAAAGGTGCGGTGCTAACAAGCTAATTGCCACCCGTCATAACGGAATTTGATATAAAATAAACCAATTTCCCTGCCATCTAGGTTATGCCAACTGACTGTCGTTGGAGAGGAACCAAAACCGCTAGGCACTTTGTCAGAAGGAAGAATACACACAATGACATGTGATCTCCGTATTTAACCCGTCCCATGTTGGAGCAGGGGGCTATGAAGCCGTGATCGGTGTCCGGGGAGCGGTGTGTGGTGAGGGCATCTTGCTCAAGGGCATCTCCGTGGAACAGGGCTGGTTTGCAGATTCGAACCTGTCATAATAGATTCTTCTAATAACAGAACCACGACCCATTAGTGGTGGTAGTGGTGGTGGCCTGGGTGCCAAGATGCCACTGTGGTGCCACTGAGCAAGGCACCGTCCCCACACACTGCTCCCCGGGCGCCTGTCATGGCTGCCCACTGCTCACCAAAAGCAGAGGACACATTTCGTTGTGTCACCGTGTGCTGTGCTGCAGTGTTTCGAAATGACAATCACTTCACTTTCACTTATTTGGCACACTGAAAAATGTAAAGCATGGCTGTTGTTTGATTAATGTGTTTTACAAAATTAATTTGCTGTCTAATGTATGCTTAGGGGTGTATTTTTAATTTTTTGTACTTTTTTACTATAATGCTTCTGACTGCAGAAACATTAAGGTCATCACTCCACTTGCATTAAAAAAACACGCACAGTCAGACTAAAATTTCCTTAGACCGGCTGAAAGGGGTAAATGTCCCATACACGTTAACATTTCTCACTGATACCGTATTTTGTCCTTTATGAGAAACCTAACCACACGGCAATGTGCAGCTTTTCCCTGTGGTTCATGCAATAGGGTTCAAATGGAAAAATTGCAGATTTAGTTCCCCCTGCATTGTTGGGAACGGTCAATCAAACATTGTACTGCAATAACCAAGATGAAGCCAAAAACCTCAGCTACGCTTCAAATTGCAATCAATAGCCCTGCAGTGAGAACAACTTTGCAGAGTCTCTCTGACATGTCACTATTTCACTGTTTTTTCAAGGTGTAAGCATGAATGTTGTCCTCCTTGACATGTACAAGTACACAGAAGGTTTGACACGGCAATTTTCTCCATCAACATTTGATTGCCTAAGACAAAAATAAAGTGCAGAGGCTTGTGCAATTTAGGACAAGCTTGGTTGCAGTGAGAGGCACTGCACCTCGTCCTCCACCCCACCACAGCGAGTTCCTCATGACTTATAAAGCCTCCTCCTCTTATCCATGTCCTCTTTCAGCCACCTGCACCCTCTCCTCCGAACGCTTCGGATCAGCTCCAGTGGCGGCTGCGTCGGGCCCTGAAGCCGCTGCCGCGCTGTTCTGTATGCTGAGGGGCCGTGTGGGACGAAACTTAAGACATTTCCCACACCGCACAATCTCATAAAAGCCGTGCAGCAGCTATTTTTACAAGTAACGCTTTTGACTTAAGTGATTCTCATGAAGTCTGATATCAAAATATGATCTACTTCAATTGACTTATTTTTAAATTCGTCTAAACTAAGTCAATTCCATCCTTTTTTGCTATTTAAACTGTGGTAGTTATTTTACACAAGAATATAGACATTTTTACCTAACTTGCATAATAAAAATGATATTAGAGGTGGATTAAATAGATAGAGAGGGAGTGAATTGAGCAAGCATAGCACACGGTGCACACGGTGTGTGGGGACGGTACCTCAGTGGCACCTTGACATTTCGGGAATTGAACCCGCAACTTTGACCACGAGTCTGATTCTTTAACCGTTAAGCCACCACTGCCCCAGTAGTGGTTTTTAGAAAATATTGCAGTAGCTGTCGATAAAATGTTTTTGACCTCTACCTTCATTAGGAGGAAAATCTGAAGTTTTTCTTCAGAGAACTGATCTACAATGTACTGAGTATTGCAAGTAGAATATTTTTTTATTGTATTGCAGGATTCTCCGTTATTTCCAACCCTGCTGACAGTGCTGTCCAGTGAAATTTTCATAAGTTCATTAGTGAACTGTTTCATCATTACTTAATTAATTTTTCATAGTTGTTTTTCTTGACGGGCCTATTGGGAATAAAAGGAAATCAAATAAAAATGTATTTAATTAGTCATGAAAAATTCAGTACAACTCCTGCATGTATTAAGTAAACAACGCAGGCCTCGTTTTTACCCTGAAGGATTTGTATCACACAGGAGAAATGACTCTCAGGCTCTCGTCTGTCTCGGACGGAACCCTTGATCTTCGTTTTTTCGAGCGCGTGGTCTTATCGGATAATGATGCCCTTGGATGAAGACCTGATATGAGAAGGCGAACGGCCCCGTTGTTCCCCGACCTCCATATTGTGAGCTGCCGTGAGCATGCATGCTGTTTGTCTGCTGCGGCCGGGAGCTATAACGCTTACAGATAATTTGGAACTGAACACCGAACTTGTCTTATTGTTCAGCCATAATCACACCACATTATGACTGGTTTTTCAAATCAGGAGCAGGCAGGGTTTAAAGCTGCTATCCACCAGGTAGCGACACCAATTACCCGAATCATTTCCTGTTTGCACACCTCTGTGATTACGGTTCGGCTTGTTCGAGGTTCCGCGTGTCACGCCACGATATCATTGTTTGTGGGATGAACAGAAGTGGGTAGATGCATATCCTTCAGGGCCACAAAGAAAAAGCAAATTGCCGTTTCTTGTTGCCATTTTGGAAGAAATCCTCGAAGAGTAAAGCTCTGTGGCGTCTGAGCAGACAACAGAGAGACGTTTTAAGGCTTTTTCAATAGGTCAGCTTTGTGCTGTCTTTTGAGAGGACAGTGCCAGCCACAGTGTGGTACAGTGCTCCATTATCAGGCGGCCATTATTCGTCTGAGAGTTTGACTTGGCTTTTTTTTTTTTTTTTTTTTTTGTCCTGCTCGTCGAGGTCTTTGGAGTGCTCGGTGAAAAACCCACTTCATAGAGAGCAGAACAAGGAGGCTGCAGCTGACTGGCACTTATGGCACACTCAGGGCCAATGTCTCGCTAGCCGAGAAACGCACGGGGGACAAAGGCAAGTTAGACGAGAGCCACCGGGTTTGTCCTGCTTATGAGAAGACTGCAAGATGAGACAAACTATAACTATTTTACTTACGAAAGAGCATCTTGTGTAGAAATTGCCCCACCTGTCTGGTGAATGACTGAAGAACCTTTATTCTTACCAGCACTTCAGGACCCACCCTCCTCTAGAAAGTCAAAATATATCACATATATATCAAATATATCACAGACATTCTAATATATCACATTAGAAAGTCTAAATATATCACATGCGGCGTGACCAGTGATTTGGTGGACACTGGTTAATTGTTTATGGGTTGTGTGCCTTTCTCTTGTGGTTGTGGTTTGTAGTGTAAATATGTAAATAATTGTAAAAAAATATTTTTTTGTATTAACTTAGTTAATCGGTTTTACTTTTTTTGATGATGTTTAGGTCATATTCATGCAGAAAATTGTGAGGGGTTCCCTATTATTTGTCATAAAGGGAAAGGTTACCTCCCGTTTATCATGCATTGTCCACCTAGAGAACTTACGAGCCCTCGTCACATGGTTTCCAAATGTTTGAATCATTACAGTTGCTTGAGAAAATGAGAACGAATTGATTTTTTTTGTTCTGTCTTGTGAGACTAATTAAATTAACTCAGTGGGTTAATACATTTTTTTCCTGGAAAAATGCCGACATGACTTCCTGTGTGCAGCAAACATTGTGGTTGGTGAATGGTATTGATGACATCACTTTTGTCAATGCCCACTCTCCTCCTCGTCCCGCCTCTCTCCTAAAGACATCGCGTCCTGGGAAATCTCATTGTGGGACTGACACAAAGTGGCTGGAATTCTGCACCAAGGCTGAATTTCACAAAGAGGCTTCAGATACACTATTGGGGGACCAACTAAGACTGCTAGTGCAGGAACGTGGCAAACAAGACGCGCAATAATACTATTATCAGACTTGCCTTGATTAATGACCTTATTAATCAAGGGGGAATTATTATGGTTTGAATGTAATTTCTTAGCGACGTTTCTTACATGCTTGATAGCATCTGCCGCTTGTTTCAGACGTTTGATGCAAATGCTGTGAAGCATTGCAATTTACCTAAAAGTGAAGTGATTGTCATTGTGGCTTCTGATTACGGGGCCGCTTCCTTACCCGCTAGGCCAACCGCTGCCCCCGGATTTGTATGTCTCTACTTTAGAACGTCTTTGTTATGCTTTCCATCCCCTGTGCATATGAACCCTCCCCCCACTGCGCTATCAATCAGCATCATTACATTTGAATTGTATATTTATTTAGACCTGTTCATTTTATCTGAGACTCACTTGTCCTGTATAAGCGTCACAGAAAGGCTGAAATGGCTACAGAAATTTAACGGATTACCAATTGTTTTACATTTCAATGGGATCTGAAATTAAGAACATGGCACATGAATATAGGACATGGCACAAAAGAGGACAGATGAACCAGTTTCTTGAGTGTCTCGCCTGTCCAAGGTTTACGCGGATGCATTACCATCAGAGGTCTGTGTTCATGTGATTTATTTCCCCCTTTTCATTTATTTAAAGAGAACGGATACCTGATTCGTTGTAGGTGTAGGTCGACCCCTTATTCTGCATCATAGTCACACTGCTGCAGATTGCTGAGATTGCTGCTGCTGAGCATATAATGGCATGTACACCATGTGCCAACCTTAGCAAAAAATAACCTAATGTTTCTCATATACCCATACATGCAGAATAATGTTTTTAAATGTTTTTATGGTGGAAATATGAGCTGAACGTGCCGTGTTGTGCTAAGCAAATCATGCGCCCCCTGATTACTCCTGTAATGTAGTAATCAATAGCCAGGCACTGGATTCACCAGGGTGGACGGGAAGCGGACGTCTTCAGTCTATTAATTATGCACGTGGGGCGGGTCACAGCGCCTGAAAGCATGGTGTGGGTCCCGAAGGTGGCTGCCAAGAGCTCACACAGCCCGTCGCTGTTGTTTTTCCGCTATAAAGAAGCCCTTCTGTGGCCAGCCAGTGACCAGTCGGAGCAGCTGTTTCTCCGTCCCTTCTGGATGCATGGGCTTTTCTTGCAGCCTCTGAGGTCACGTCCAAAAGCTGCTCTGATTCGATAAGCTCGGTAGGTGAGGGGATGCACGTCAGGCAGTTTGGTGCGACGCGCTGGAGCATCAGGAGCTGCCCGCTGGTCCTCTCGGGAGAGGTAGGGCGTACTCCTCGCTGCTTGGTCAGTAGGCTGCTTCCGTAGGCAGCCGGTACTGCAGTGGAGCCCTGGGCTCTGCAGAGCCAATTGCTTGTTATTGAGTGCGAGGAGTTGCTGAACTGCAGTGGTGTGGTGTACAGGCACAGGCATGAAAGGTACAACTGGAGGTCTTTCTAGAAGAGAATCTGCTTATTTACATATGCTGTTATCTGCATGATTTGTTTTTTGTCATATTCGGGCCATGAATGCATTTCTATAAATCAAAGTGTATGTAGGGCATTCAAATCAATAGTCACACGCATTTAAGTAGTTTTAAATATGATATTATGCTTAACTGCCATAGCCTGTTTTGACACCAAATATTATAAAAGGACTGTTAGTCACAAATACCATAAAAAGAATCTATGCAGAAATGCATTTTAACTGGTGAAAGGTAAAACACAGGCGTCCACCTCTGTAGTGAAATTGCTGGAGTGGCACCGGCACAAGCTGCTGTGTATTGACCTTCTGCTAATGGGCTTGCATGCATGAGTAGAGTGGTTTTATTTCATTACCCATGTATGAGCTGTTGCAGGAAATATGCTTTTCTCAGCCACTCTGCCGATGGACCTGGGAGGGGGGAACAAAAACACCTTTTCAGCCTTTGAAGCATTTAAGTCTCAGTTTGATGCAATTTGGTTTTGCCATGATATTCCATTAATGTGTTAATAATAGTACTGTACCAGTATTCTAAAAAAATATTTTAATTGGCTGAATGAATAAGTAATTAAACGAGTTTGACTGATTATTTTTTTTTTTAATCTAAAATGGAATTTCATTCACATTTTCATTTACGGCTCTACAGCGCATTAACTTGGCTTTGATTCTCTCTTTGACCTGATAAGAAGTTGACTTTATATTTAGATTTAGCTATTTAGAACCTCAGTGGGCTTTTTAGTCACTGGTCATCTGTTTACACACACACACACACACACACACACACACACATTTCATTCAAAAGGCCCCCAGAATCACCACCAAGTGTGTCATGTCAGGACAGTCTGCTTGGAATTAGCCCAATCTGGAGCTTAATGAGACTGCATGCATACCACTGTAGGACTCGCTTCCTTATCCGTTGAAGCTTTTATTAGAAACAAGAATCCACACGGTTTTCTTCAGGCTCTCAACCCCTGTGCTGGGGAGAGATGGGTGGTAGTAGCCTAGTGGGTAACACATTCGCCTATGAACCAGAAGACCCAGGTTCAAATCCCACTTACTACCACTCTGTCCCTGAGCAAGACACTTAAGTGTCCCTGAGTGTCTCCAGGGGGACTGTAACTACTGATTGTAAGTTGCTCTGGATAAGGGATTTAGTTCTGTGTTACCCACAGCCTTGCCTTTTTCTTCTTGTTGGGGACGTCATTAAATCAGACTGGTTATATTTCTGTCACGATGGCTCGACATGAACGAGGACGCATACACACAACGTCACAAAACGGGTTTATCAGACGGTGGACAGGTGAAAACAGTCAGGAAACTTGGCAACACAGGGCGAACATGAAACTCCGGTCCGAATCCTGGACCCGGAGTTGCCCCTTCCGGTCCGGATCTTGACAATTTCTACCCACCAAGCTGTGGTCTCATATATCTTCATCCATCAACAGAGTGTCTGCCAAATCTTACAAAGTTATAAATTCATTTAGCGCAAATTAAAAAGTATCAAAATGTCTTTATCCATATTTTATGAGGTATTCAGTTTTGTAGCCATTTTTCAGTGTGAATTGCCTAATTTGTATGAATGTACATTATATAGCCACTAAATATCCATATTAGCAGAAATATGTTCAGATTTTTTTAATTAATGATTTTATACACTCTGTGGACGTGTTTTAATAAGTTAATGAGTAGTATAGACTCATAATATAACAGATTCTTTATAATGTCAGAGTTCTCAAGTATTTGTGTGTTACTGCCATTTCTTTTGCTGAACCTTGCTGTCAATTTTTTCTCTTGGGCCTGAAATCTTCATTTTGAATGAGTTGATATGTGTTGAAAGACACCCCACTGCCGATTCCATCCAACCACAGATTACATCAGCCTGAATTTGGTCAACACATGCTGCAAATCGCATTTCAATAAGAAACACAAGAAAAACTAAATGATTTAGAGACGCACGCTGCACACATGAAGTGTGAAAGTAGCCATTAGAAGAATGTAATGTTCCAGGCAATTTCAAAGAGATTGTGCTACACTTTTACAATCCAGACAGATCTATATCAATTTATATGAATCATGAGGAAAGCTGAGGAAAAGCAGCATTTGGAAGGTGTCTTCAAATATTTTGTTAAATAAAACTATAGGTGATGAAATGGAAGAGAAAGTCTCAGAGCCTTCTACTTTCTCTTCTCAATGGAAATAGATAGTATGAATCTATGCTGGTATATTATTTCCATATAGAAACTTATTGGTCAAATAAGGATTCACCAGTAGATGACAGAAAAGAAGAAAAATCATTTTTGTAGGTATAAATCCACATGAAATGTCAACCGAATGAATATTTTGCTACTGATTTAAATGCCCAGATACATATATTACTAACACCAACCCATGTGTTCACTCACTTGTCATAGTGAAAAGGCTGTTTTAAAGCAACATTTGCATTTCTATAAGAGATTAGTGCATTATGCATGCGCAGTTGGAAAGTCGGCGTGAAATGTGGACAGGGGAGAACACCAAGCAGAAATAAATCTTGAGTAATGCACGATGTGGTGACGGGTGATCAGGGGGAAGTGCCACGCTTGGTGGCAGTGATCCAAGGAGGAATCCCTGCTAACTGATTAGTATTAATATTCAACTGCCCTCTGCTCTGAGTGGGACAATAAAATCCAATGGGGATTTATTTATTTATGTAGACTTTCCACTTGACAAAATGGGTACCAGGTTGAGAATAATACATTCGATTATTTTCTAGAAGCCGAATTTATCTCTATAACATTTCCATCCATTTTTTTTTTCAATCTCCACCCGCCCACCAAGGGTGATGGTTAAATGCAGAGGACACATTTCTTTGTGTCAGCATGTGCTGTGCCGCAGTGTATCACAATGACAATCACTTCACTTCATAAAAAAATATATATATTCTACACTCATGTAGCTTTATGGCCAGAGGCTGTGCTGTATGAGATATTTTCAGGGCTTTTTATGCAGCTCTCAGATGGGTAGTCCTGAATTTTTTTACTAGGTGCATTTTGCCGGCGCTTCTTAAAACAGTAAAACCTACTGCCGTGCCGGGGCATTAATGGCACCAGGGAGGAACTGGGGAATCCGGGCCCACTGCTCCTCAGGTGCGTGGCTCTCACTGACTGGCCTGCAGCCAGGAGAAAGATGTTTGTGGAGGGCTTAAAAGATTAGGCCTTCCCCACCCCTCTTTGGTGGAGTCGACCCCCTCACCGCGGTGCTCTCGGCAGGGTCGCTTCTTCAGAGGCGGTAGCATTGTCCGGGGAGTTAATGTATTCACTCGCGAACTGAAGGATTTAGTGCAGTTGGCAGCGATTGCACGTTTAAGGGGATGTGGGACGAACGAGTGTCATGCCACAAGGCCATAACCCCCCCCCAAAAAACAGGTGAATGAGCAGTAAAATCTTCTGCCGCGTCGGGTCATTAATGGCACCAGGGATGAACTGGGGACATCTGGGTCCAGTGTCGCGTCTCAAGAAGTCAACCCAGCTCTCCATGTCACCATAAGCAATTTTCGATGATCCCTTTATTTTATGATCACATTAAAGCGCTCTGTTTGGTTTAAGCTAATCTCTGTCCTAATGTTGGATTCATGCTCTAATCCAATAATGAGATAAAAGATCTAGACAGCAGCAACGGTGCAGAGGGTTTAATCCTGTTGCACTGTATTCTGTATATATGGACACTTATTGTCATATGACAAATGATGATATATAATAATCAACATAATAAAGCTGCCCGAATGCGGTGTGTAAGTTCCTGGAAGGAGAACTGGTCAGGCATGGGACGTGTGTTGTGCTCTTGAGGGTGGCCATTCTCTCCGAGTCAGGAACAAGGGAGCTGCGCTCTTATTAATCTACAGCAGGGGTGCCCACATCCCACAGGATTACTTTTATATAGATCTATTATTATGGCCCGGCGTTATGAAGCGCTGATGACAGACAAACTACAGATCCCATAATGCATTGCTTCAGTTGCCTTGCCGAACGCAGTTGTGAAGCAGCTCAAATTTTCTTTTGTGCTTTAAAGTCACCAAAGTCGGCGTGAGAATGACAGTTTGTCCACAAAGTGCGCATTGCATTATGGGACCTGTAGTTTGTGTGTTATCAGCGCATCATCGTATTATTGGGCCGTGATAATAGACCTATATAAAGTGATCTCGCGGGCCATGGGGTTGACACATGTGAATTTCCTGGTCCCAGAGCCCCTTGTCGTCAGATGGAAGTTGGGATCATTTATTCAGAGTTTCATGCCGCAGTGGTTTTTGCGGGTTTTTGCAACGCATTGACATTTTCTTCATAATTTGCAAAAATCTGAATGTGCATGCTGAGGCTTACCACTGCTCTACAAAAAGCCGCCAGACCCAGTGTTTCCTGGCTGCTCAGTTCAGATGTCCTGTAAGTAAGTACGATAGAATGAAGGCCATATTTCATAAGTAAGGACACTAGTACATGGGTCATGTTCACAAATGTCACATGAAGTATATCTTCTGGATTGGAAAAAAACAGATATAACTGTTATAAATAATGAAATAACTGTATTCATTGAAGAGGCTCTCAGTTCCCACTGAGCCTGAAATAGAATTATTTCTAAAGCCCACAAGATGTGCTTTAATAATTTTTCATCTCCTACTCTCCTCTTCATTCGCAAATTCCCCTTGTCTCGCGTCCTTTGTCCACTGCAGATGTCTCAGGACCATGGCTGCGACCAAGCCAACATGCCAACGTTTTAATTGACGCATTGTATTGGGACATTAGTGAACATGCCCCATGTCCCATTTCCTGACAGTACTGCATCCATCCCATAATAACCCAATAAAATTCAATCCCACAAGAACTCTTGGCGGATGCTTTATCTTTCCACAACACCAATTATCTGCCCCATCTCCGGCACCCAGTTATTCAGTCTTCACCACAATCGGGGAATTTACTGCTTGTAGTAAAATTGTCAAGGGCCACGCTGCAGCAGCTCATCCATCACTCAAAACAATGCAGTCCCTGTGCAGCGTCCTGAAGCCGGCTGCAGACGCCCAGGTCCCGCCTGGGTGACCTCAGCGCCACAGCGTGACAACGTGACGAGCCGGCTGCCCTGCTCTGAATGGGGCGTCACCTCATGAATGCGGCGTCTTGCTCCGTCTTATTCTCCCTCCGTACTGTTGGGGACGTGGACGTCTGGCCCGAGCCGGCGGCGTCACGTCGGATCCTCGTTGTCTCGCGCTCGTCAGACCCCTGAATACGAATCTTACGCCATCGTGTGTAGCCTGTGTGGGACAGCAGTGACACGTGAGTCAGCTGAACCCAGTGTCCTGCTGCTGCAGCGCTAATGACTGCACAGCTTTATATCTTAACCGGCACGGCATTTATGAATTTATTGCTTTTTAATAAAATGGCCGATGCATTTTTCAGCTTTATCTGCAGGTCGGAATTGTGCCTCCGCTGTTTTACCATCAGCTTTTACGGGGTCTGATAGGGGAGGTGTGGCCTTTCTGTCTAATGGCATCATTTAGATGCACCATTGGGAGATGTTCCCCACCTTACCCAGTGTATGATGGCCCAATTAGGAGGACTGCATGACAAGACTCTGTTTGCATTGCAATAATGTCAGAACTGTACAGTTTTGAACGTTGAAGAAGCAAAATTTGGAGTGTTGGGAGCAGATTGTAAGACAAGCAACCACCCACAATTGCCCAGATCTCTAGTTTGTTTCATTTGCTGGATGCACTGGAAAAACAAGTCTGATCCAGTGATGTTCCACCTCACAACAATGGATCAGCTAGTTATGTTCTGTCTATATATATTTGTATTACACGTCTGCTACCCAAGTATTCCCTGCAGTATTTTGGCTGTCATTTCTCCTCACAAAGTTCTTCAGACTCACATTTCTGTTTGGTATTTTTCCCCGATAGTAACATGTCCCTATTCCGACAGACAGACTCTTCCCCCAGTGAATGGGACCAGTCAGATGTGAAGACGTGACCCCGTTTCTTGGCTGATCCGCAGAATTATTTTCACTCTCCCAAGCCTGAGGAGGGGGCTGGGGTGGTCCTGTGTGTCAGATCCACCCCCCGCGCGCTCTGTCGGCGGTTACAACCCAGACTTGTCATTGGCTGCTGATGAGGGGCGACGTGCAACAAACCGTGCAGCCTTTCATGTAACCCGGGATTTAAAGATCCCATCATCCATTGATCTAAAATGACCGAGAACGTCCCCAAAATATTTTTGATGAGGTCATTTAAGACGATTCCGACAGCAACGAAGCAATTTGTCTTTTATTAAAAATGGCTTTTGAGGTTTAGAAAGCGTTCATTTGCGGTCGGAGTAGCACGTGTAAACACTCATTATTACATGGCCGTCGAGTCCATCTGCGTTCTCCCTCTTCAGTCATCAAACGGTGTTTTATCCCCAGCTCCACGCGCTTAGAATCCCTAATCCCCTCTAAGATGCTGAGCGCAAGCAACGCTCGCCAATCTCGTTTTAATGACACGGCTCAATCCCAAAATATTCCATTTAAGATAGTTTAGAGTCAGCCAAGCTGGTGCCGGTTCTGCACGCAGTGAAGAAGATATCACCGCATGAACTGACGAACGACGCCCCCCCCCGCCCGTTGTTCATGGTGCACTGCGCCGGTTCCCTTCCAAAATCAGAATTAGTTCTAATCGCGCTTACAAAAAGGGCTTTGGCTGAACGCAACAGCCTCTATTGAGGAGTTGTTGCTAGGATACCATCGGTGTAAAGATGAAATCCCCACTGTGTGTGTCTCGCTGCGCTGGGCGGTGCACGGCGGCTTGGTGGGGTTGTGGCGAGGTTATGGAATGACGCTCTCTCGCTTAAACCAACCAATCGGTGGAAATGTGGTGATCTGGTCGCTACACGGTGCTTTCGGAGAACGTGAGCAGACCTTGCTGGCCCTTCATATGGAATTAATCATTCGTCATTTGGAGGAGATGACTCCGGAGAAAAAAGTCCTATCAGGTTCCTAACAATAAGATGGACATTTTCATGTTTATGGTGGTAAGGTCCAGGCCGAGAGCAGTGGTTCAGTGATTCAACTCGCTTCCGAACCAGGTGGATCATAACTAGGAATGGTTTTCTAACCATCGTTTTAACAGAATGCAACATTTTCCCTAACCTAAACAGCATTTTATAACAAAGAAATAAAATAATGATAATTGCACAATAATTGCACAATAATAATAATTGCACACATTTTTTCACCTTTTCACTTTATACCTTGCTGTTACACATATTTTATGTTTAATGTTAAAGACATAAAAGTGTAATATTTGGTTATGTTTGCAATATTTGCATATTGGTAATTTGTATTTGCAATACTGTGGTCTGTAGCAGTCGCTAAAGCGTTTCACTGCATATCATACCATGTATGACTATGTATGTGACAAATAAAATTTGAATTTGAATTTGAATGTGGTTGCTTACTGTTTGTCCGTGTCTCTTCCTCGCAGGGAAAGCGGCCACACCTGCTAATGTCCCACCCACTCCTGTCGTAAGACCTGCTGCGGAGCACCATGCGGCCCCAGGCATCGCCTCTCCTCCCCCTCTCCCTGGTGCTGGCCTCAGCCCGTGAGTGTGATGCACCGCCGTGTCTTATCTCAGCCGTGGGCCGAGCTTGTTAGCTCCACTTAATTGCATCAGGGTGTCAATAGCGCTGCCTCCTCAGATTATGCGTGAAAGAAGCCAGTCCGGACACGAACCGGAGGGCGGCGGGGACGGAGTCAGTCATGGGGTATCTCTAAATCCAATCGGGCCCCGCAATAGAGAAAGAAAGTGTATTAGCACTATCTGACTCCAGCGAGATTCAATAGCCGTCCCTGCTTTCAGATTTTAGATTTGGGCTTTTGCCATCTCCTCAACCTTCAAACACTGATGAAAAAGGATTTTGAGCTGAATCCGGCGTCAGTGATCAATCGGCACAGCTTAAATACGATAGAAGAGACAAAATACGTCTTTTGTGTATAGAAAACTGGCCTTTTTTATGGTGTCATCAATTCATTGGCGGTAGTAAATGATATAATAAACTATAACCTGTGAACAATGTGTCACTTGCAAATCTCTCAGTTGAAAGAGATGCTTATATGTTGCTTAGCAACTACTTTGCCCGCAGATTTAATTTTTATCACTGCGGTTTACGACTGGCAGCCACCACGTTAATTAGGATTAAGTGGTGTTGATAGTCAGTGAGTGATTGTGAGTGGGGCAGTGGTGGCCTGGCGGTGCTCCCCGGGCGCCTGTCATGGCTGCCCACTGCTCAACAAGGGCGATGGTTAAATGCAGAGGACACATTTCGTTGTGTCACCGTGTGCGGTGCTGCTCATTTCTTATGAGATATTGCATTCACTAATGCAACATAACGCTGCAGCATCAACTATTCTTGTTTTTCGATAAGAATGCCACTTGCGTGGTATAAACCAGCGGTTCTTATTGCAACAAGGAGATCATTTTGGTGACATGAACGCAGAAGGCACTGCGAGGGTGGATGGCATTTAACCAGCACAAAGTTCATCTTCTGACAACTGAATCATCAACCAGTCGATTTAGTGACAAATGTGCTCTTGATAAAGCAAGATTTGTTTAAACAGTTTATTAATCTTCTCTGTGCATTTGCACACAGTGAGTAGTACTTATTCCTGAACCTTTTTCTTCTCTTCGCAGTTGCATCTGTATTTGCTGAAATGCCAGGGATCTTCGGAGGTACGTGAAAGCGAAAGGAATTCAAATTCTGCCACTCTCTCTGTATGCAATTGTGTTTTGCTGGTTGGCTCACGGATAACTGAACATCCTACGTAAGCTGCAGAAGACCGCGTTCGGTCGAGAGTAATGCAACGTTTCATGAATTTTAGATTTTACAGTGATTTTGGGCAATGATAACGTAAGCTGTGTAAAATATTCATGCTCATTTGACAGATGTGTGTGTCAGGGCCACTTTCTATGTACCTACAGCAACATAAATTGTAAATTCATCCATTATTAAATAATTTGGTTCATAGGATTAGGCTTTTGTGCACATTGCTAAATTATCTCCTAATAGTAACTATTAGTTTATTGCTCCAGCCATGTCCAAGTGTCTCTTACGTTTTGCATTAGAACCTTTCATAAGAAATGATTCTTCTGCTCATGTTTCCATATTCGTCCTCTCACGGTTCCATAAAACAACAGTGATGCACCAGATCATGAGCGCGGATGTCAGAGCCAAGCACTGGGGTAGGTAGTGCTGCGCAAAACCAGCTAAAGGGCTTTCTGAATGCCACGCTGCCCGCATGCCGGACCTGCTTTTCCACAGGTGCCAACGGCATGCGTCCAAGCTCATGTCTTTCTCGGGATGCATGGGGCAGCGCCATGCATCTGATTCCCCGTCACCGCCAAGAGCACTGCTGACTAGTGCGACGGTGTGCTGGAACAATAAGCCAAATTTGTTACAGTGTACTGCGCGGCGATTTGAAGGTAATTGCCATGCATACAAATGGCGTCGGCAATGCGAGGACAAGGCCAATAAAATTGTGCTTCTCGGCGGGAATTGTCTTCTGAATTTGAATCACTGCTGAAGAATCTTTGCATGCGTGGCGGGAGGTTGCCAGATTGTCTGAAGACATGCTGCTTGGCTGGCATCTGCTCGGACGGTGACATCGTCCCCGTCATTAATTAGCCTCGGCTGCCGGCCTGTGGCACGTTGGCGCTTTCGCTGGCCTTCGTGGCACGCTTAGCGTCTCTGTCGGAGAAGACGTCGTTAACTAGCCTTGACGTGTTCCAAGTCTCTCCTGCGTGTCGGCACGTTGGTGTAAGTAGTGGGACGGAGCCAGAACCTGGACAAATAGACAGCAACCTCCAGGCCATGCTTTACTGTTCCTGGTAATGTCAGGAGATGCCAAAGTCTGTTCAGATTCGCGGTCGAGCCCAGAATATCACCAACCACGCCCAAAATACAGCAGAGCGTGCAGTTCAGAATTAAAAGGAACAAGGAACTTGTCACGATGACAGACTTGCTCCAGAAAGCTCCAAAAAACACAGTTACCAAACCAGAGGGGATTCTGCAGCATCTGACTTACTGTCAATATCTTCACTAAATAAGAAAAACCATCAAAATCCTTCAAGAGGATCAGGGGAGGCTTTCTTTTTTTAGGGAACTGCCTTTAATCTCTGACAGGGGTGACAAAAAAATATCAAAGCGTCTGTTCCTGTCAAACCTGCACGTATTTAACAGCTGCACTGGATAGAACAGGTGTTAAAAAAAATTATATTGTTAAAAAAAAGTCTACATACAACTGCAATGCAGATATGAATTTTAATGCATGCTCTGTCCTCCAGTCCTCCATAATAATCCTCCATTATTATCCAAGACTGGGTATAACTGTGAACTGTAGATTTTATAGACATAAAACTGTTGTCTTCTTTTTTTGGGTAACTGGGTAGTTTCTGTGTTTTCTTACTAACAGACAAGCAAGCACACTACACAAACTCCACTGAAAAATATAAAAACAAAAATACTAAAATTTGTATTTCTTATATCTGGACACTCTTTGCAGGTCATTACATTTAGTGTTCTCATTTGCATGTATTCATTTGACAATCGTTTTACAAAGAGATTTTGCTGTATATCAAGTAAATGTCACCTTAAAACAAAATGGGCAATAGACATAGTCAAAACAGAACTCATCTACCTTTGGAACGCAGAATTAAAGTGGAAGCACTTTGCTCTGCTGATGAAGAAGCCAGAAGAAAACCCTCATTTTTCTAATGACCTTATGTTTCATTTACTTGTACCCAGAAAGCTCAGTGGCAGGTGATGCAGCTGGCGTAGGGAAATTGGGGGAAGGTGTGTAATTTTTCTCTTCCACTGTAAAGAATTAATCACGTTCTCCCCCCTCATTTCCAGTCTCGTGTGTGTGTGCATACGCGTGTGAATGATGGTATGATTAGACTTTAGCAGGTACAGCAGCAGTATTCCGGAAGGAACCAAATACTCTTTTCAGGCCCCATCGTGTGTGGGCGGAGTCCTGAACCCCAGCTCACAGCTGATTGGTTACAACTAAACCGAGGCAGTTCTCAGAAGGCTAGTAGCTGACCTCTAGGTAGAGTCACAGGTCGTGGTATCAGCAGATCTGCAGCTAGCTGAATATGGAACTTGCATAAACAATGATAAACCAACATAGGGATGTAATGATGAGCTCAAATTGCGATTCGACGCAATTCACGATATCGTTTTTCTCACAAAGTGGGCTACAGACAAATTATGTTAAAAATATCTTACTTCATTTTTATTACTTTACTTTACTTTACTTGGCAACATATAGCACAAATACCACAAAATAGCATTTTTGACAGGCAGCTGATGTGCCCTGCTCTACTTCAGCTGCTAGAACATCATCCTAAATACTGGTGCACTAGTTAACAATTTGTCATATGCTTTTGTTATTTAATTCTAAAGGATAAACCTTAAACCCTAATTGAGTATTGACTGTATAAATGAAGAAATGTATTGTGAATCATTTTTAAAATTCAGATAATTTGAGATAAAGAATTGTATTAGAAATACAACAAAAAATGCTCATGTTCAATCAATTTATCACATATAAATCAGAAAGACTATCAATTACCGAGAAGCACTTGTGGTACCTTAACGAGAGTGACAAGGGGATGTATGCCAGTTGTGCCAATGTGAGTGGCCAGTGGACCACTTTTCACATTGTTGGGGAGGCCTTGAATCTCCCTATGAAGTTTTAATGTAAACATTGTAATGAACCATTGTGAGCCATGCTCACCTGAAGTACCCAGCTTATAAATAATTTATGTTTCATTAAAGTGTCTTTTTTAGACGCTAGATGAATAGCTACTTCCTGATTCCAATGTAATGGGACGTTTCTGTATTAAAATGTAAATTAGCGCAGCTATTTTTTGTCTTTAAATTACAGTTCCTGTCTGTCTGAGGTCAAGTACTGTTACAGGGGTCTACAGGGAATGTCCTCAACTTTATGTTCATTGACCAGCCGACTCCTCTCAACATTCACATTTACATTTATGTGGCAGTGGTGGCCTAGCGGTTAAGGAAGCGGAATCAGAAGGTTGCCAGTTCGAATCCCGATCCGCCAAGGTGCCACTGAGGTGCCACTGAGCAATGCACCGTCCCCACACACTGCTCCCCGGGCGCCTGTCATGGCTGCCCACTGCTCACTCAGGGTGATGGGTTAAATGCAGAGGACAAATTTCACTGTGTGCACCGTGTGCTGTGCTGCTGTGTATCACGTGTGACAATCACTTCACTTCACTTCAGAGCAACTTACAATAAGTAGTTACAGGCACAGTCCCTCTGGAGACACTCAGGGTTAAGTGTCTTGCTAGGGGACTCAAGTGGGGATTGAACTTGTGACTTTGTGGTTGTCTGGTTCATAAGCGAGTGTTGGCTACCAATGCGTACCACCACAATACTTTTTGGAGGGAATCGATTACCATTGTTTGGATGGATTGGTAAAAAACTGGACCCAGATGTTTCTGTCTCACTGCAGTTCCATATCCCGCCACACATTTACACATTTAGCATATTAGACCAGAAATTGTCTAATATGCTAAACTGTAGTATCTGTTGCTGTAGTATCTCTGTTGCTAAGGTAACAAGAAGTTGGATCTTTAATCATGTCCATCATGTCCACTGCACAAAGTAACCAGTTTCAGGCCTAAATGGAGCATTTTCTCCAGAATTGAGGGCACTGGGTCAACAAAGAGTAAAATCTAGAGAATTGGACAGTGTGACGGGGGGAGAACAGAAGCTGCATCGTCCAACACTGGGGTCACGACGCACCGTGTCTTCTTATATCACGCCTCCTTCGTGGACAGAGGGGTCATTCAGCATCAGATATTTGCTTTTGAGACTTGGGGAGAGATGGATGGGACAGTCAGAGCGAAGACTCTGAAATGAGGAGGGAATCTGAGGGAGAGAGGCTGGCCTCCAGGCGACTAGCCTTCTGTGCCCGGTGGAATGGTACCCTCTGCCATCTGTCACTTACACCACCCTCATATTTCTGTAACGAATTATGATGGCAACACTGAGGGAGATGCCATCATTAAACAGGAAAGGGCTGCTAGTTTCTAGTATGTTGGAGGGGAGGAACTAACTACCTGCCCAGCACTTATTGATGGTGTGTAATTATTTCTGGCAACCAGAAAACAAGCTTTAATCAGGATTTTATAAATGAAGTGTTATAAAAAAGGGGGAGGAGCTTCTCACACCCCAGTTCTGGACGATGTAAACCACGTACTATCAATACGTGACATGCCCAGATGTAGCACAGCGTCCATCTCCTCCGTTTCCCACAGTTTCCCTTCGTTCTCTAAACTCCTAATACCCCTTGTACACAGGGGTACAAGGGGTACACACACACACACACACACCGAGTCTCATTGGTTATTCATCAGCTCAGGCTGATTTCCTATTCGTGGAGGGCTGGCGTTTGATGTCTGCTCGTTGTGTGTTCTTTAATGAGCGAAGTTAATTAGCCTAGCGTGTTGCTATCGTTACAGACTGTAGTGATGGTCGGGACGTAGACAGCCGCATAGGCGCTGCACTTCAGCGTCGGTACGCGTCAATTTGGGTGCTGGCGTGCGGGGGATGTGAGATTCAGATCAGGTGCAGCATCGAATGACAGCTGCTAAGCCGTGGTGTGATGACTCAGTTATGGCACGATGGGGAAAGGGCCATTAGCGAGTCTTTTAGATCATGGATTGGAGCAAGTTCAGGTTGACAAAACCAAAATGCAAATACGCTAATCAAAGGCCCAGATGAGCTAATCAGGGCAAATTAGCAAGAAGTTGAAATCCCATGAATTTACAGCGCAGACAGCAGTGCGTCTGATGCTGGGTCACTGCAGGGGGGGCCAGCGGGGACCATGGTATCAAATGTGTAGTGTGGCTGTCCTCAAACTGTGCAGTGGGTCCCCACGTGGATCGTACATGCATTAAATGGGACAACATATGAAGCCGTTCAGTCTAGGGGCAGAGGTGGCCTAGCGGTTGTTGAAGCGCCGCCGTAATCAGAAGGTTGCCGGTTCGAATCCCGATCCGAGCCACTGAGGTGCCACTGAGGTGCCACTGAGCAAAGCACCGTCCCCACACACTGCTCCCCGGTCGCCTGTCATGGCTGCCCACTGCTCACCAAGGGTGATGGTTAAAAGCAGAGGACACATTTTGTTGTGTCACCGTGTGCTGTGCTGCAGTGTTTAACAATCACTTCTCTTTCACTTTCACTAGGGCTTGGCGATTATACCAACTCGATTTATAATCGTAATAAAATACAGCTCAATCTCGGTGATCAGATTTGGCCATTTTTCACGATCACGACTAAAATAGCAGCAACAAGGATATTTTGTACAAAACGTAATGTGGTTCACTGTGTAAAGATAGCAGAGAGTGAAATGGCTGAAAAAGGAGGCCATTGATAGTGGTGATTTTTAGATTCTATAAAATATCTTAAAAATATGGGAAAGTATAGCGTGACTTTTTTTTGCCAGTCACGTCCACCAGATCACTGCCTACTAATACACCGAACCTGTGTCCACACAGCTCTCACGCACTTACCCATCAGGGTCCGGCCTTACGCGGTTCACGTCAGAGATGCTGTTCCTCTAGAACCGCTGCACTGAAAGGGGAATCCTGACTTCTTGTTTCTTGTTGGCTAAATAACTCTTCATTTGCTCGCACTTGGGCCCTGGTCTTGTTAAAGTTAAAGCAAATTGTGTTTTTTTTTTTGTTGGCAAAATGTCACGTGTCTCTACCCCTTTTTTTTCAGTGTTTGTTCAATGAAACTAAATACCACGAGTAATGAGTTCAGTCCCCAAAAAGAGAATATTACCATAATGATGACAACAATAATAAAAGCTATTGACTGTTTTGCCGATGCTGAATAACCACCGCTAACCAGGAGAACATGACAGTTTGCTGCCTGTGTTACTGTTCTCAGAAAAAAAAAGTTATTTTAACGAACAGATTGTGGAGAAAAAAAGGTAAATGTGCGAAAGCGGTCGGTGCTTTTCACAAGCTGAATTGAAGCCTCACTCTGAAAAGAGCTGGATCGCCTTTAACGTCCCGCCGCGAGGCATAGAGAGCAGGCTCACTGCTTCAGCCGGCGAAGAGGAAAGAAAGGCATGAATCGCGCTTTTTTTGGCTTCCGCAGCGAGGCGGTACATCACCAAGTCGCTTTGTGGACAGCCCTGTCCCTGTTTGTCCCCTCTCGTCAGACGAGTCGTCGGGTTTCGGCCCGGTGTTTGAGGAGGAGCCCGCCGACACCATCTACCCGGAGGAGTCGCCGGAGGCCAAGATCGTCATGAGCTGCCGGGCGCGGGCCAGCCCGCCTGCCAAATACAGGTAACCCTCCCGCCCCGCCCAGATACCCAGCGTCACATGACCGAATGTAGCTAAAAATGACCATCCGACCATCTGTTTGAATT
Source organism: Denticeps clupeoides (assembly GCF_900700375.1). Classification (NCBI taxonomy): domain Eukaryota; kingdom Metazoa; phylum Chordata; class Actinopteri; order Clupeiformes; family Denticipitidae; genus Denticeps; species Denticeps clupeoides. The sequence continues at coordinate 3,604,744 of NC_041723.1, forward strand.
CCCTCCAATCCAAGCACGAGAAGCCTCCATTCACTCCATGCATCTGTATATTCTGTATGCTTATAAATGATATCCTCTGTGTACTTTATTGTACCAATGCACAGTATAAGAACTTGTTCAACTATTATATTAATATTATATGTATATTAATCACAGCACTGTAGCACTTGCAAATGCAGGATGCCTGTTTAATTAGGATCACACATTTATGGAAGTATGACATCGTTGTATTGTGTCAATTGAAAAGGGAAAGAATCGGTTTATTGAGATTATTACAATAGGCTGTCTGTACTATAACCTACAACCCACACGGTGTAGCTCTGACCTTAGTGCTCGCTGATTTTACTGCACCCACGTCGGTACTTATTCTGAGTTATAACACCACACGTCTTCCCTGGGGACCTACTTCCCCTGACCTCTCACCTTGTACACATCCATCCAGGGCACTGTGACCTCCTCCCCTTTTTCACAGCCTCTTCTCTTCATCTCATTTAATGCATCTCACCTCTCTCCATACTTCCACTGCCCTCCTTTACACCTTAACTCCATCACGGGCCTCAGAGTAATTTTCTGGATTCCCCTCAAGGTCATCTCAAGGCCCTCTGAAAGGGACAAAGGCAATCCCGCTATGGATGCTGTGTGTGTGTGTGTGTGTGTGTGTGTGTGTGTGTGTAGAAGATAGGGGGAGGGGTCATTCCCTTTCATCTCAGTGTGTAAAAGCCCACAAGGTCAGAGAATGTCAGTCCTTTCAGCCCGGCCTGCTGACTGTGACCCCCAGATACACATTTGTATATTTATTTTAACTATTACCATTGAAAAGAGTTAACGGGACCGCCTCCTTAGCAGTCGTAAATAACTAACGAGATTTCGTTTTTAATTTCACGCCTCGGCCGCTGGGGACTGAATGTCCTCTCCACCCCCCAGGTGGAGACTGAAGGGCAGGGACATCGACTTCAAGACCGAGAGCGACCACTTCAGCCTGGTGGGAGGCAACCTGGTCATCAGCAACCCGGACAAGGGGAAGCACGTGGGCACGTACTCCTGCGTCGCCGCCAACATCTTCGGCGCTGTGGTCAGCAGGTCGGCCTTGGTCCAGTTTGGATGTGAGTCACGGCGACAGCACCGCGTCGCTGTCACGAGTCGCGCCGCCCTTCTCCTGTTTTCTGCAGTACTGACTCAGCCATTATGTGAAATTCCCTGAACTGGTGATTCCCTCTGAAGAATTGAAATGTTCTTTTTGTTGGTTCTTGAGGGTCCTTGAGACAAAGTGAGAAGAGCTGTAACTGACTACCTCAGTACTTTTAAGGACTTTAGCAGAAAAGGGGATTTATGAAAAGACATATGAACTGACAGTCACTTCAATAAATGCTATGTTACGCACGAAAAGGGAACTAAGCGGAACTAATCTGCCCTCTTGTGTGACTTTTTTTCCTTTTTGCTAGACCTGGACATGTTCTCCACAGAGGAGCGAGAGGCCGTTCGTGTGAGGGAGGGGCAGGGGGCGGTGCTGTTGTGTGACCCGCCCCCACACTATCCAGGTGAGACATACAGCACTGCTGATGTTCAACCTAAATGTCAGAAATATACTGTTCTCCAAACAATGAAAAGCCACCTCCAGTAATGCCCCGGAATATAAACATAAGCTTATATCTGGACTTTCGTTCCAAAATTTTAGAGGTCACGTGACCTACGGTTTCATTGCTGTTCCGCTAAATATGCCTTTCTGGAGTCAACTACCATTTGGCAAGTACATAGATATGATAGATATGATGTGATTTTTTTTGTCTTTAAAGATGATCTGTCCTTCCGCTGGATGCTCAATGAGTTTCCTGTCTTCATCTCTCCGACCGAGCGCATGTTCGTCTCCCAGATGACCGGAAACCTTTACATCTCCAAGGTTGAGGCCATAGACAGTGGCAACTATTCCTGCTTCGTGTCCAGCCCGTCCATCGCCAAGAGCGTCTTCAGCAAGTTCATCCCTCTGGTGCCTCTGGTAGAACGTTAGTAACCCATCCCATGTTCTACTATCTCTCCATCCCATCTTCTAATATCTCCTCTCCCATGTTCTACTATTTCTCCATCCCATGTTCTACTATCTGTTATCCCAAAATATACTATTTTTCCATCCCACAATCTACGGTCTCTTCATCCGATGTTCTACAATCTCTCATCCCACAATCTGCTATCTCTCCATCCCACAAACTATGGTCTCTCCATCCGATGTTCTACTATCTCTCATCCCACAATCTACTATCTTTCATCCCACAATCTACGGTCTCTCCATCCACCTCTCTACTATCTCTCCATCCCATGTTCTAATATCTCCATTCCATATTCTACTATCTCTCCATCCCATGTTTAACTATCTCCATCCCATGTTCTTCTATCTCTCCATCCCATGTTTAACTATCTCCATCACATGTTCTACTTTATCTCCATATCACAATCTACTATCTCTTATGCCATGATCCGGATCTGCTTGGGGGGTAGAACTTGGAGAGCAGTAGTCTGAACACAGGGATGTTTGCTAGTTTGCATGAGGCTGGAAAGTTTATTTTTTTGGAAAAAAAATTGGAAAGAAGGCGCCTGTTCCCGGTTCCCCAGGGGCCTTCAGAAATCCTGCCTATTATTCCTTGTTTACGTTCCAGTCCCTTGTCACTGAGTTTGTAGAAACACCAGAACACACAGCTCACTCTACGTGGTGTGGTGCTGGAAACACACCTGTGCGAGTGAAAAAACAGATGAATGCATTTATATTGTGGCAGTGATATCCTAGTGCGTAAGGAAGTGGACTCATAACCAAAGGCTTGTGGGTTCAAATCTCAAACTGCCAAGGTGCCACTGAGGTCCACTTGAGCAAGGTAATGTCCCCACACACTGCTCCCTGGGCGCCTTTCATGGCTGCCCACTGCTCACAACTTGTGATGGGTTAAATGCAGAGGACACATTTGTTGTGTGCACCGTGTGCTGTGCTAGTTGTGCAACACAATGACAATTGTGGTTTTCACCGACTTAACTATCACACTGCACCCATGTGACTGCAGCTGTACATCTGCGAGAACCATTTGAAGTAAAGTAGTGAGTGACAGTGTGCAAGGTTTGGTGTGCAAGATGCATTCTCTGCGCCCTGCGGTGGGCCTTTCCACACTCAGGGCCTTTGTTGTTCCCCTGCATTGCGAGAATAACAGCTGCTGCGCTGCTCTCTGATCCACATGCTTCATTATGACTGCATAAGCTGCCGGCGTCGCCGTGGCCTATATTTAGACTTTTTTACTTATTCATTTTCGAACGTCGACATAGTGCATTTATCACTGTGCATGTGCGTGCAAGATGCACCAAGATCCTTACAAGCGAGTCTCGCCACTGGGCAGATATTAAGACCCCTGTTTAGGTGAATGGTGCTGAAACTGCATAGGCCAAGGGCTGCATGTAATCAAATGTTCATCAAATCGGATTTTTAAAATTTACATTTCCATTCGACATATTTTCTATTTGCAATTTCATTTTTGTTAAATAGCAGGCAAAACGCGTAACATGTTAACACGATTAGAATTGCCTTTACAGTCGAAGCTGTCATTAACCTCCAAGCAATCTATTTATTTTGTGCCTCCTTCTTCAAAACATCAAAATAGATGCTTTTTTCATTCACACTTCTATCTATACATGGCCAATATACACCGGAACAAAATACGGATAGGATTAGGGTTGTGGTTGGTATGGTAACTGGTAACTATGTGGAATTGTATTTCGTTACACTCCACTTAATTGTAACAAGGGGATGATAATATCAAAGACTTGGCCAGAATTTGCAAAGTGTGGATCGAGCAAGTCTGTCGATTGCACGGTTTCATGGGGACATGTCCGTGAGCTGCAGTGGTGCATGGGTAATTAGCCACCAAAGGCAGCATGTGTCAGAATGGTGACTCACATCTTGCCAAATTGTTTGCCATCAGGCCCAATAAAGAAGTATCCGGCTGACATCAGGGTCAAGTTTTCTGAAACGTACGCCTTGGTCGGGCAGAATATCACCTTGGAGTGCTTCGCGTTGGGAAAGTGAGTTGGGAGATCTCATAATATCACACACTGGAATAAAACAAACATGATATTCCAGCTTCACAGTAAATGTACAATTATGCGCATGCAATTTTGGAAAGTAAATATGATACTTGTGGGCTCACAATTGTCAAAACTGAAATAAAATACCTCCACAGCCCCATTCCTCAGATCAAGTGGAGGAAGGTGGACGGAGACTTGCCGCTGCACCACGAGATCAGCTTGGCGGGGGGTCAGCTGCACCTGCGAAATGTCCAGTATGAGGACGAGGGGACGTATGAATGCGAGGCGCTCAACTCCAAAGGGAAGGACTGGCATCGAGCGAACATCCATGTGGAGGGTGGGGCTCAAAAATGAATTCCGATTTTCTGATTCCGTAACTATCTGAGTCCACTGGGCAGATTAAGTTGTTTGTTTACTATGCCGCTTGCTCACATTGTCTCATCGTTCATATTTTTATTGGGTCAGTAGATCCACAGGGTGTTGGCGATTCCTATTGATTCTGTTCTGTTAAAATGATTTCTGTACGTAGATGTGCACTCTGAGGCTTCTCTGATGTGCCAGTCGATATGTTGACATGATATCTCTGAAAAAGTATGTAAATGACGTATGATAACAGTTCACCTTCTTGGCCTTGTCCTCTATTTCCCAGCATCCCCTCAGTGGTTGGAGGACATCAGTAGCACGGAGAAGAACATTGGCAGCGCCTACACCATGTCATGCCTTGCCAGTGGGAAGCCCAAACCCCACGTCCACTGGCTGAAAAATGGCCAGTCTGTAAGCGTTCTGCACACACTCACACACACACACAAACACACACACACTGTCTGCCTTGGTAACCCCACCCATTCAAAGCAGCGCATGGAAACAGAACACAGTTTCAGACAACGCTACGCCCTTTTATTCCTCTGGGTTTTCGTAGAGCCGGAACCAAATTGTGTTGCGTAAGAGGCAGAGCCACTGGCACACGTTAAAAAAGGCGCAGAGGGGTCCGCTGCTGGCATGCGCAAGGGGGAGAGATCCAGCTGCATATGAATGACCATCGCTCTTGTGCCTTAAACCACACCTCCAGATTTGTGGGGATAGGAGGCGAAACATTTGAATTAATCAGCGGAAAAATATGGTTCACTACAAATCAGAATGTAAATCACCAGATTTATGCCTCCACCACCATCACCCAAGCACCAAACATTGCTGCACTGATAATTTAACTGATGGTATCATTTAATTGATGGTACCAAGTATGATACTTTAAGTGAGCCGATCACCAGTTTTTCCATTTTTTTCGGTCCAAAGTAAGTATTTAACTACTCCATTCCACAACTACATACATTTTTATTATAGTTACTGTACATAATACAATTTTTTTACAAAACTGGTAGGCATAATGCAGTTTATTTTTTAGGTTTTTATTTACACAAATGAAATGCAAAATCCATTTATGTATATGTTGCTTAATTTAGATGTGACAAATTAATGTATTTAATTAATTCATTAATTAGAAAAATTGGGCAACTTTCTTAGCATCCTTTCCAAATCAAATCTTGCTTCACAATTAAACAAGACTTGGTCAAAATAAAGATTTTTTAATAAATAAAAAAAAAAACAAAACCAGTTTTTAAACCAGTGTTAAAAAGTTAGATTATGTCCTTAACTTATATTTGATGTCTATTTCTCACAGCAAAACAAACATGAGCTGAAGTTCGCCAGGTTGACTTTCAATGACTCTGGGATGTACCAGTGTATTGCAGAAAACCGCCATGGGATCATCCACGCCAACTCCGAGCTGCGCGTTTTCGGTGAGTTGGTGTACAGGCAGTCCGTGATTGGCTGAACAGGTCCGCACATGGAATATCCCATCCTGAATATACGCAAGCCAAATAATCTTCTGAAGGAAGAAGGATAAGAACAAATTAATGAATCATTTCATAAAATAGCCTCATTGCACAGTACTCAACCTCAACTACAGACCAAATGGTATCCTGCAATAATGTAATAAGGGGGGGGGGGTTAATCAGCTTTATTAGGCTTAAGCTCCATTAGCGATTGAACTCAGTGCCGTTTTGGTGCGTAGGCTTTATATCTGCCGCCACGCCGGCGCTAACGTCCACCCGTTTGTGTTCAGCTTCCGCTCCAACCTTCCTGCTCAGTCCTGTGAAGAAGAAGATCTTGGTGGCCAAGAACGGGCGTGTGGTGATCGAGTGCAGACCCAGGGCTGCTCCCAAGCCGGTGTTCACCTGGAGCAAGGGCACTGAGCTGCTCGCCAACTCCTCCAGGTCAGAGGTCAACACACACAGAACAGCTGTTGTGTGCAATCGAACAGCAATAGAATGCATTCAAAGTTTAAGGATAGGTATGGGCACAGGACCGCCTCTCCCCAGTGGATCAGTAGGACATTATCCCCGATAGAACAATAAACTCATTGCATACAGCATCAGAACATCATCTAAGATTCCAGGTTTTCCAGGTTTTCAGGGGATCCCTGGTTGCTTGATTATGGCCTGTGCTCATTGTATGACACCTCATAGGCAAAATAAAAGACAAGAAAGGACAATGTAGTGAACCCTATTGAAAAAGACCAAAAACGTCAAATCAATTAAAGATTAATTGCCTTCACAGAGAGAACAGCCTGTTAGAATACGGCTGCCGGAGGCCGATTAGCAGGACTGTGATTGTGGAATAGAGGACGCGGTGGCAGGGGCAGGGCAGGGCGGGGCAGGGCTGGGTGGCCGCACCTCAGTTCCTGACATTAAGCCTCGTCTCAAGGTCCGCGGGCAGAACAGTCTCTCGCTGCGTGCGAGCCCCTCCTCGGCAGCAGCGCTACACTAATCTCCTCTTACAAAGGCCGCGGCTTATTGCAGAGGGACATATGTACCCGCCCAACACACACACACACACACACACACACACCTTCAGCTCTGCTCACTCTGTAGATGTTTTTCACATGACTGTTCAGCTCAGGATTGTCATTCGGTTTATTTCACCATGCAGTGCCCAGGAGAGGAGGCATTCGGCCGAAATTCACTACATATTAAAAATACCACAAGATACGAATTGAAAAAGCAAAACCAGTAAAATAGACCAGACTAATAGACTTTTATTTATTTTTGTGTTTTATTGTTGGTTTTGTGTTGGTGCACAGTTTTAATTCATAAAACTAGTATAATAATTTATTGGATTTCTCGACACAATGTCGGCTTTACGGCTCATGCTGAAGCTTTGGCTGCCCGAAATATCCCGGAATGGTTAATTAAGGTTACCGGCCTTCTGGGTTGTAGGATCTTCATATGGGAGAGCGGGAACCTGGAAATTGTGAACGCCACCAAAACGGACGAGGGGATGTACACCTGCTTTGCAGAGAACGACCTGGGAAAGGCCAACAGTACGGGGTCCCTGTCCATCACGGGTGAGTCCGGCTCCCGGTTACTGGTCCCGAGCTTTTTTCTCACCTGTCTTTTCTCAACTGGCGAGTGCTGAATGTCACCGGCCGTGTTAGTATTAAGTGGGGACCGTCACTGGGTCTCCTGTTTCGCGTCTGCACGTCTTGCACGCATGTTGAACAGGCGGCCGGTCGTTTAAATAAATAAATAATTAAATAGTGAAGTGATTGTCACATGTGATACACAGCAGCACAGCACACGGTGCACACAGTGAAATTTGCATTTAACCCATCACCCTGAGTGAGCGGTGGGCAGCCATGACAGGCGCCCGGGGAGCAGTGTGTGGGGACGGTGCTTTGCTCAGTGGCACCTCAGTGACACCTTGGCGGATCGGGATTCAAACCGGCAACATTCTGATTACGGGGCCGCTTCCTTAACCGCTAGACCACCACTAAGCGTCTGGATCCAAATCCTGCTCAAGGCGGCGGAGAGGGGGGTCCAAGTCTAGCTTGAAGTTAATGACTTCGGCTGCACGGATGGTAATGTGAGAATTAATGCTCCAGTCTAATTAATTCTGCATGAGGAAACGAGAGAGACGAGAGACGGAGATCCATAGTCCAAGTCTGCCATATCTGTCTCTGTTCCCCTCCCCATCTAAATCTGTGTCAAAGTCCTCTCCGTGGGCCTGGACGACGCTCTACTCCATGTCCTGCCCCTGCCTGCCCTCTAGTGGCGTAACAAGCTCTGTACAGGATAACATCCCGCTGCTTCCCTCCGCTCTAGAGGCAACAAAGATCACACTGGCGCCGTCCAATGCTGACGTCACCGTCGGAGAGGATGCCCGTATGCAGTGCGCCGCGTCCCACGACTCCACGCTGGACATCACCTTCGTCTGGTCACTGGATGGCCACACCATCGACATTGACATAGAGGGCGAGCACTACGAGCGAGTGGTATGGAAATACTTTGTAAAATAAAAATCATTTATGATGAGAGATATTGAACTTTCTTTTAGAAAGAAAGAACAATCTTTTTCTCTATCAGGGTCTCTAAATACATTCACCCACTTTGAATGACCTTCACCTATTTTAGGGTTACTTGTCCTTTCAATTAAAAATTCTAGGTTTATAAAGAAATTATACTTGCTTTTGGCTTTGGGTTTTTGAGTTACACGACTGTGGGGGGGACTTCTAGGCAATAGTGAAAGTGAAGTGATTGTGAAACACTGCAGCACAACACACGGTGACACAACGAAACGTGTCCTCTGCTTTTAACCATCACCCTTGGTGAGCAGTAGGCGGCCATGACAGGCGCCCAGGGAGCAGTGTGCGGGGACGGTGCTTTGCTCAGTGGCATCTTGCCGGCTCAAGATTCGAACCGGCAACCTTCTGATTACCTTTCGGCTCCCTTAACTGCTAGGCACAACTTTGCACGTCTGCACTGTACTTTTCCTGAATCTGATTTCAGTGTTCTTTACACCGTCCCCAATGGTCAGTATTCAAGTTTAAAAAAAAAAAAAAAAAAAAACCTGATGCTGACGCTGGTTGATGAAATGTGAAAAGCTGGGAGATTGGGTTCCAACAAAAGGAGATCAGGATCAGATGCAGTTGTACCATTTCATTTTCACCACCAAGGGGCACTTTTTGCTCACTTTTGCCACAGCTACCATAAAAGCGATTTTTGTTTCGTTAGTTTTATGCACGAAATTCATGTTGCGATGGTTCCACGTGGACAAATGTACTCATCCATCATCCCTGAGACTTGTGCCAGTTCACTTAAATGACAGAATGATCGATGCTTCTGTAAAACGTGTGTTGGGGGGGCGGTTTCACTTTCACAGCTAGGACTTTATGTTCCATTTAATAACGTGTGTGCGGAAAATAGCTAATTTCTAAATAATACATAATTCCATGGCCTCATGCAGTAGAAGTGGTAAAAAAATAGGGAACGAGTCTGTCTACACTAGCGTTGCTCCAGAGGTCATCTGAGGCTTTTGAAAGAAGGAACAAAATTACCTTGCAATTAAAGGGTCCTTCTGCTGAGCTAACAAGGCTCCACTCCGAGCATCTGTAGCCAGCTGTAGCCATGGGTGTGAACAGAGAAGCAGGAACAGCTATAAAAAATATTCCTGTGTTGAGTATTATTGTATAAAAATGACTTATGTGTGTTATTTATAAGGCCACAAGGGGGCAAAACCAGCAAAATCTCACCTAGTGGTGCTTCCTTGCGTGATTCTGATTAACCTTCACAGCAGAGTCAGAATCGGAACCAGAAATCGTAACTAAAGGTGGGAAAAAGGACACCCAAAGCCTCCCTAAAATGATGACTTTGAAGCATCTTATCTGATGTTGTCCCTGTCTCTTGTATAGAGATCTAGAGGTAAATAAGTTTAGTTTGCATTTAGTCTGTAATCTTTTTACATTTTTTAAATGCACTATTGGGGGGGTCTTTTCATCCATCTGTCCCCCAATGTTCCTATTATGTATGCGTACAGCCACCACGTTCCATGTGGTGACAATGAAGCTTTTTCACTCCTTTGTGCCACGATTCTGTTCAGGATGGGGAATCGAGCGGTGAGATCGTGATTAAGAAGACCCAGCTGAACCACGCCGGACGCTACACCTGCACGGCCCAGACCCCCGTGGACAACGTCACCGCATCTGCAGACCTGGTTGTCAGGGGTGAGGATCTCGTTGAAAATACGATTGATATTTCGGGTGTTAGAGGCTGCGGGTTTGGGACTTGTTGGTTTTGGACGCCGCTGTGATGCTGTGGGACTGATTAAGTGTGACGGGTCAGAGAGGCCAGCAAAATCCAGTTGGCTGCACGGGGCGAGGTGGACGCCCAGCCAGCGTCAACAGAGCCGGGCTGTCAGGGCCGGACTAAATCTGTCAGCCAGCCGTCTGCGTCCCGACCCGCGCCGCAGCACCATGTGGGCAGGAAATGCCTCCTGTTGTGGCCGCGGTCCAACAGCGGCAACCTTGGCAGAGGTCAGGATCTGTGGATAGCGAAGTAAATAGAAATCAGCAGCCAGCTGGCAGAAAGAAATGCGCTCAGATGCGTCTTGTCTAGGATTAAGCGGAAGAGGTCTTGTTGTGAAGCACCGAAATGAGACAGACGGGACTTTCTGCCTTTGCCTTGTGATGCTTACGATTACAAATGGGACGTGGTAGACTGCAATGCCAGCAGCTACACAGGAGACTGGGCTCCTGAACCATAAAAAAAATCCGACACCATTAAATTCAGGCCTGGCAGGTTCTTGGCATAGACGTCGTGCATCACTCTTCACGAGGGGGAAAACAAATCAGGCGTGCGCTGCATCCCCAGCAGAAGGTCCAGGCTTCATCCCTGATGCTTCATGGCCAGTCCTAGAGAGACGACTTACTGAGGGGCCTCCGTTCAACTGCAATTCATCCGAAACTCAGTTCGAATGGATGATCCCAGAATGATTGCTGGGATCTCAGGTATTACACAAACTGCAATTAAAAATGATTAATAAAATAAGATAATAATCCTTTATTAGTCCCACAAGTGGGAAGTTGGCATAGTCCTGACAGAAAGTGGAGAGTAGAAGATAAGAGCAGCAAATACATATATTTTGATATATATCAAAAGTACACTATAAACAATACCTAAAATATATAATAACATATGTGTGTATTGAAAATATAAATGTTAATATAAGTGAATATGTCTTCGGCTGCTCCTGTTAGGGGTCGGCAACCCAGGCTAGGTACTGACACGAAGAAATCGCCTGCATCCCCAGTGGTTAAATATGCAAACGTGTAAACTTTTAATACATTTGTAAAAGTTATACAGTCATATAGTACTACGATGTCAAGGCAAAAATAATAATGACTTTTTAAATAATCATTATGACTTTATAGACAGTGGCTGTTGTATGTTGTATTTTCTATTTGTTTTATCTTCATAACTGTACTGTACATGCTAAGAGTTGAAGCAAAGTTCGCCCTCTTTCAACTTTTTAAGCCGCGGGGTTCCGATACCGTCACAACAAAGCCTGTGTCTGGTTGTAACCCGACGGCTTCCTGAGCTCCTACCGAGAATTCTCGGTTTCCTAATAGCCGTATTTCTCCCTCTCAGCTTTGGAAAGAAAAACGGAGCTCAGCCCAAAGAAAATACAAGAGGATTAACGATTCAGGAGCTTCCCTCTTAGATTTGGTTAATTATGCAATTATGCTGAGCCGCAACCCTAAATCTGAGGGGAAGGAGCCCACGTGTGGCATGCGCTACACCAGAGCTTTCCAGGGTGTACAGAGATAAGGAGGCTTTGGCAATGACCAAGGTCACGCCATTTGGCCCTTTGTCTTTTTCTGGTGGAACCGCTGTGAGATGCAGGGGACAGTGGCACTCTGATCACAGCCCCCTGTTGTGACCCCGCAGGCCCCCCCGGCCCCCCCCGGTGGCGTACGTGTGGAGGAGATCAGAGACAAATCCCTACGTCTGATCTGGAGTCAGGGCACCGACAACCACAGCCCCATCTCCAAATACAGCATCCAGTACAGAGACTCCGCCTCCACTGACGACTGGAGGGAGGCTGTCACATGTGAGATCACACTTGCCATCGTGAACGAACACTGAACCAAACACTACTGACACCCCTGGTACAGATTAGTGAGAAGCACCGCCTCTTAATAAATTCAGAGATCCTTCCACAAGAAAGGAATTATTTTCAACACAGATGCCACATTTACTGATGCTATGATTCCCTCTAGTTACTATTTGTGAAATGTACATCATATAAAATAGGTACATTAAAAAAAGTTAAAACAGCGTTTTCCATTGCGATCCTCTTTGACCTTAAGCTCCTGTGAATGTGGAGGGCAACGCAGAGACGGCCACGGTGGTGGGGCTGATTCCATGGACGGAATATGAATTCCGGGTCACTGCCACCAACACCCTGGGTACTGGAGATCCCAGCGACCCCTCCCCTAAGATCACCACGCTGGAGGCAGGCAAGTACACGACTTCCGGCGGTTTAACCCTTTTTTTAGTTCTTTTATACAGAATACAGGTAGGGCAGGTTTAATTATAGAGCCACTTTATATACACTCTATTTAGAAATGGGGCCATTATATTGCAAGGTAAAAGTTTAGAAAAATAAGACCAATGAACAAATATGCTTAAAAACATTGGGGAAGCATTTATTAATAGAGCAACAGAGTAATTTTACTCATTTTTTTGCTCTTGTTTAGCTCCTGTGGTGGCACCGTCGGACATTGGAGGCGGAGGGGGAAGCAGCAGGGAACTGACCATCACGTGGACGGTTTGTTTTTGCTCTTTCTTTCTCTCCAAGTTTCCTTCATATCTCAGAGGAGTTGCAGTCCAGTGACTGTTTAGGAGCAAAAAATATGTACAATTATAAAAGACAAGGAAAAATTGCAGCTGTTCATATAATTAGATTGGAAGGAACACGTCCTTTATTAGACATTCTGCAGAATTTAGCAAATGTAATCTGAGGTATTTTCCTCATCTAGGCCAAATACTGAGTGTGCTGCCGGGGGAAAACACCCGTGTTTAATCTCAGACGTGCACTTCCTACTGAGCCACGCCCTCCTCCGGCTTCTGAAGCAGGTTAAAGAGGGCTCAGTCGATGTTGCTGAGTGTGGGGTGTACACCTGTGTTTCTGTCGTTTATCCGCAGCCTGTACAGCCAGAGTACTACTACGGCCCCAATTTTGGCTACATTGTTGCTTTCAAGCCCCATAATGAAAACGAGTGGCGGAAGGTGACGGTGGCAGAGCCCCAGGCCCGGCGCTACGTGCACAAAGATTCGTCAATCTCGCCATCCACAGAGTTCGACGTCAAAGTCAAAGCCTTTAACAAGAAAGGAGAAGGGCCATACAGCCTGACTGCTGTCATTTACTCAGCACAGGATGGTAAGAACACACACATACACAAACACACACGTATATATTTATTACAAATGGAACACCACCTCCCCCACTGAAATTAGCAATGCTTTAAAATGATTTAAAATGTAATGAGGTGTGTCACTTTTAGCATGTTTTTGGCTAGTTAGTTGGTTTCCTTGCTATGGTATTTTTGGGGATTGAAGGAGATGATGCATTAATGACGTTTATATAGCTGGTATGCAAATCAGATTGGTTACTGAAATACCCATAAGAAATATCCATAGAATACTCATATTAAACCATGAACCATTAAACCAATGAACCATGATTTTTGCCAAGAAAATTCATTCCTAATACCATTAAATTACCATTACGATCTCTTGTAATCCCTGGGTGGTAATGTACAATCCACTGCACTGAGTGTCCACTCCAGCCCATTTCTTGAGTTCTAAACGCTTCCTCTCATCTTCGGAGCACAAAATGATAAGCCGATCACTTGGCTGAAGACAATCGAGGCAGGTCCCGACCATGAGATGCCTTACATTGATCTGGTGTTGCCTGGGCAATGTCTGCACAATTTCCCTGGCATGTAAACTTGGTGTGGTGCCCAGTTGGAAGATTTAGGAGCTCAGGAAAGTTTTTGAAACAGTTGTGGGGTTGTCCATTGGTCGTAACCTTTAGGAAATGCCAGAGTGAGAGGTCAATGAGACACTTAACAATTCCCTAGCATGTTCTATTCCTGACAAGTTAGGCCTTATCAGGGCTCTTAGTTTTGTAACTCAAAATCTATAGAAACTGAATGAGAATTGCTGGTGTCTTCGTATTGTAAGTCACTTTGGATAAAAGCATCTGCTAAGTAAAGTAAAGTAAAGTAAAGTAAAGTAAAGTAAAGACAATAGCTTGTTCATTTAATCCAGTTTAAAACATAAATTCAGGTTGACCCCTGCCAGATTGTGCCAACGCAGTTGGCTTTATGCCCCCCAAGACAGACGTCTGAAAAACAGGAACGGTGAATTCCTGTGTTGCCGGTCCTAACCACAACGCTCACTGTCTCTTGCCCCTTCTTTATTCCTCAGTCCCATCAGAAGCCCCGATCAATTTGGAGAGCAGACCACTGTCAGCTACAGAGGTCGTTCTGTCGTGGGCTCCGGTTCTGGAGCCCACAGTCGATGGTTATCAGGTCAGTGTCAGTTTCAGAATATTTTCTATGCCTGTGGCTTTATGAACCTGTTTTTTTTTTACTTGTGGTGTAATTTAGCATAATCCATATGGGATCTGACTGTTCCATCACAGGTGAGGTACTGGAAGAAGCAGGTGGAGACTGAGTCCCAACATATGCCCATCATGCTGTCGAACCGGGACAACCAGACGCGCATAGAGAACCTAAAGCCAAACTCGCATTACATGATGGAGGTGCGAGCTTTCAACAATGCCGGACTTGGACCACCCAAACGCATAGAGATCTCCACCAAGAAACCACGTAAGAGCATCACATTCTGTTACAGAGCGGTTTAACATTAGGATCTCTAGGTTCTCTATGTAAGGCATTTTTGTGAATTCTTTTCAGCTCCAAGTCGACCCCCTAAAATAATCAGCACCAGGCTGAACCCCAGCGGCTCGACTGTCAATATTGCCTGGGAACAAGTGCAACCTTTGGCAAATGAGTCCAAAGTAGAAAACTATAAGGTGAGTCTTGCCTCAAATTTAGCACCAAGCAATTTGCTTGACCAAACTTTTAAAAATAAAAATGTTGTGAACAAAATGAAACTAGTAACTGACATACTAGTGTTGAAATTAATCTCCTAATCGATGCAGACATGGACGTTTCTGCATTGATGCAGTGCAGAACATCAATTATATCATAATGACGTTGCTTGATGATTTTCCGGCGGCACTCTAGTTCAAAAGTAGTGCTGGTAGTGACTGTGGGTGCCTGATCTTAGTACTGTGCATGGATGTCCACATGGACATTTGAAATTATTGGCATATGCATTTTGCTCCACTTTATAGCTCTTTTTGCACATTCCTGCACATATTTGTCTTGTCTTGACTCCTACATGATGTTGTCCAGTTATGTCCTGTTCAACCTGTTCATTGTACAGAAAAGTTTTGCTTTTCTCTTATAGAGAAACTGTACAGTATTTAAGTTTTAGTTTTAGTTAGTTTAGTTTAGTTAATATACATACTTTAGTGTGTATATACATATATATTTTTCTTTTATGATTGCACTATGGGGGGTCTGTGCGAAACATTATTTCAATTCACGGTATACTGTGTATACTGTTGTACTGACAATAAACCAGTCTTGAATCTTGAATCTTGAATAGCTGTGTTCGATTGGCAGTCAACCAAACGCTGGTGCTGAACGCCCATGTGGATGCTTTGATTTGTTCCAATGAGCACTCAGAAAAGAAAAACGCTTGGTTCAGGCATCCGTGAACCTTCATCACTGACATACTTAAAAACATAATGTTAAGTAATGAAGAAAAAATTATGGGATGGATTATTAATTGTAATCAAATCGAGTTGTGAGGCCCTTAAAGGTTCACACCTCTAATAGTCCACATCAAAGACAGTGCTTTTACAATATGAACAACAAAAATGTCTAATAGCGTGTAAGCTATAGTGCTGCATGACCTAAAAGTATGTTTCTTGTTGTTCTTGCTTGTGGCGTAGGTCCTCTACAGGCCAGAAGGCCAACCCAAGGGAGAGCTGTACATAACCCAAAAGCAACACATAGATCTGCCAATGCGCAAGGGCCTCCACACCGTAGAGGTCCGCGCACAAACCGAAGGAGGAGACGGTGCTGTGGCACAAGTACAGATCTCGGGTAAACAGTCTCACACAAACGTTCTTTCAGACTTCCAGCATTCAGTTATTCTTTTCTTACTTCTTTTTTTATTTTTTGTCATATTGTGGAATGCCAGAGACTGTGATTTTTTATTTAAATTCAAAAGTCCTTTTCAAATGAGCTATGCTTACTCCCAAAGCAGGAGGGGTATTAGGAGCTTGGCTTGGCTGTTAAACTAGTTAACAGTTAAAAAGCATCAGGCAGATGATTAGTTGTTTCTAATGGGGTGCCTCAGGGTTCAGTTTTAAGTCCACTAGTTTTTGTTTAGCATTTAGTTTCACTACTATACCCCAAAAAGACATGGACAATCATTGTGTAGCCTGTCTCTCGACCGAATTTCTTCCACTTATCTGATGAAGCATCCCATTTTGACCTGCAGGTGGCACTGTCGAAGCTGCGCAATCCCTCAGCCTGACCACACTGCTCCTGGCGGCACTCTTCTGCCTGGGGCTCTGAATGTAGCGCCATCCTTTCCCTTCTTCACTCAGTGAAGTGGAGAGGACTCGCCTATAAGGATGCCGCCTGTGAGGACTTTTCCACAGCTCTGTGGGTTCCAGCCGGACCGCCAAATGCCATAATCCCCAGCCTGGGAAATGCTTGTGAGAAAAGACACAGAAATCAAATTCCAGAAAGGACGAAAACATCCAGGATATCCCATATTTAGTCTCTATGAAATATCGTTGGAGGAGCATCAACGGAGTTCTTTCAGTATGCCTTACATAAACCTCTACATTTGTCTTTTTCTGATGAGTTACTTGCTGATGGCGAAGAGCCGTAAGTAATTCACAGAGAAGGGTAGGTGCAGCGGTGTCCAAACTTGTCTTATATGTAGTTTGCAAATCAGTGGCTTTTCCCTATTTTATATCATTTTAATATTAAAGCACACCCTCTAATAACAGTAATTTAAAAGAGACCCATACATGTGTACAAAAACAAATAACCAACATTATAGCAGTGCATATCATGCTAATATTATATATATGCAATAATTTATAAGCTATTGATTTCTCTGTTATAGAATATTTATTTTATTATCACATTAACATACCACCGAATCATATCCAATAATTTCGGTTCAGAAGATGCATATTTCAGTGCCGTAACATAGACACCATCTTGTACCAGCAATTGACCTGTGTGCATGTGGATGTGTTATTTTACTGTTAATGCCGAGGTCACGGACAGCAAGGTTCAGTGCAGACAGTTCTGTTTGAAGCACGCGCGTCTGCAGAGTTCGGATGAATGTACCCGGTGGTGGGAGGGAAATTGGTCACTAGGATAATGGTGAGCGCAGGACGTGCGCCCCTTTGCTGTAATGTCACCTTTCGGAGAGGCTGAGGTAGCACTCAATCCAAATTAGAGGGTACGGACCTCAACAGGCTTCAAATGCCAGACCTTCGTAAACATTCAGTCAATATTCACTGTTTTATTTCATCCCCTGTTCATTAATTATTATAATTTTTTTTTATCTTGGCACAGTTAGGTAGATTTATAGTGCAGTATTTGATGCTTCATTGGCTTCTTGCTCTCAATGAAATGTTTAACACTTTGTCATCTTTTACCAGCTGGTGTAAAAAAGAAAAGAAAAGTAAAAAGCATTCCACCCTTAACCGTGCGAGAGCGCACCCTGCACCCTCTTTCTACTCTCTGGATTTTTAATCACCTGAGATATATTAAATGAAGAATCAGATCTATATAACAGATGTATCATGGTTTACTTCTTGTTGAGGTGTGACTGATTTTTTTTTTGGTTTGTTGGAAATCGCTGCAATTTAAGAGCTCCTCAGGCACGTTCAACTCGAGATCCCAACATGAAATTTATAAAAGTTTTTGTATGTCATTCAGTCAGCCAAAAACCACAACTATATTGTATGTCTGGACTGATAATATATATAAATATAGAATAAGATTTTTAAAACATTTTTTTTTGAAGAGGGACCCTTTAATTGTGACTGGCCCCCAGCCATTGCTCATACATTTTCAGCGAGAACCACCACAAAGTGCTTTTCCCATCTCCTCCATGCCATGAATCGTCAGCGAAAGAATTTGCCAAATTGCATGAACGCCTTTTACTTCTATGATATACCGACAAGAAAAGGTTACGTTTTCTGATGCATGACCTGAACGCGAATGGTGTGTTCTGGTGTGGGAGAGGTCAACACATCACACACACACACACACACACACGGATACAGATACACACATACACGTCTGTGATGTAGATCATCCTAACCTGAGATTTATCAGCGCTGAGGTTTACAGGGACTGTCACTCTTTCGTGTACCCGCAGTCAGTGAGTGTTTCTCCTAACGTCATGTTATGCAGTAAAGGTGCAGTAAAGGTCAGATGTCATCACCATTGCCAGACAGCTGTCTGAAGGTTTGTCTATGTGTGTGTCTATGTCTGTCTGAGAGAGTGAGTGTGTGTTTGCTGGCGACTTACGACGCGAACCCGATTCTGTGGGCGACAGGTCAGGGAATCACGTTCACTTTGTAACGGCTGTCAGCAGTGGACTTGTTGACCCCTGGGAAGGTGGCGGGAACCTGACTCTTTCATTGGCTGGATTTTAAATGAATCGTGAATTACAATAAATCAGTAGTTAACTATGACCTTGAAAAAATGTCTCCGTGTCATTTCTGATCCGACCTTTGACCCTACTCTTCCACCTCAACGGAAATGACAGTTTGAATGGCAGTAGCTCTCCCAGCTACAGAAAGTCAGTAATAGGTTTCAGATTACTGACCATTAAATACTTCACTACTTTACATTACATGTGATGCTCCTATCAAGATGTCTGCTGTGATTTTTTATAAATTTTTTCTCCTTGGAGCAATTTAAGGTCAAGTGCCACCAGTGATCATCAGGT
Organism: Denticeps clupeoides; assembly: GCF_900700375.1. Classification (NCBI taxonomy): domain Eukaryota; kingdom Metazoa; phylum Chordata; class Actinopteri; order Clupeiformes; family Denticipitidae; genus Denticeps; species Denticeps clupeoides. Next base: position 3,623,769 of record NC_041723.1, read on the forward strand.
TTAGGTCACAGCACATGTTTGATGTGATGCCAGCAGTCGTGCACCCCACAGTTTTTTCCCCAGCATTGTGTCTAGTTTCTGCACCAGGCCCGCTGGGTTTTTTCTGTCCAGCTGATTTTCCAGCCAGACCTATACGTCGAGAGTCCTGAAAGCTTTCTGAAACACTGCACTAATACGCCATTTTATGTGAGTTGCACAGACATTGAATGCGTGAGAGCTGCCGTGTTCTTGAAGAACTCCTGGAGGGTTCTGGAGCAGCTGGAGCCAGGTTGGACTTTACTTGTGCACCTGGTTTACGCTCTGTTTCTTTCTTTCCTTCAGCTCCCTAAACACACACCAATCAAACTTCATTCCATATAATAATACACGACAAAATTAACATTATGAGCATATTTTTCATAATTATATGTCAGTGTCAGCAACATCCAAAAAAGGAAAAGAACAGGAAAAAGTTCCCCTTCCTGCATGAGGAACACTGGAGCCTTTCGCAGGACGGGTGTGGACTTATACTCTACATAATGCAATATGATTTATTGCTGCGGAGGGTCTTTTTTTTTCCTTTTAGGTTTCCTGTACATGTGCCTGTATTTTTCTTGCAATATATTAAGTTCTCTTTCCAGAAGGGGATCACGTTATTTTTTCAAGGCTGAAAATAGTGATTTTTATGCAGCAAGCATATTCCAAGGATGTTGGCTCCGGCTTCCGACGATAAGTGTCCGAGCAGATTAATGTCACCGCCTTTAAAAAATGAAAGAATCCGCAATTCGTTGTGGGGGTGGAGGACTTTAAACACATCGATCCGGCCCTGTGGCCCTCTGTTCAGAAAGAACCGATTTAACAGGGGTCCACACTCGATATAATCCGTGCCCCGTGAAGATCCTGATCTAGAGCTGTGCATTCACACGCGCCACCAACGACTGGCGGCCCATTTCTTCCCCGAGCCTCATCAGACGAGGATTTCTCACCGACCGCCTTATCGGTCGGAACACGCGGGCCGCTTGATTGGCTAAATCCCGCACTACCCCCGGCACAGACAGTTCCTCAATTCCTCCTCTGATAAAGCAGATTATACTTTCTGCAGGATTGAGCCCCTTGAGCCCTTCATCATGGTCTTTTGAAATTTGCTGCTTGTTGTATATGTGACCTCGGCCTCAGTAGAAAATGAGCCTCGAGCAGCTTAGAGAAACATCATTATTACACAGGCCGATCAGTGTCCAGCCCCGACCACATGCAGATATATGGGTTACATGTGCATTTATTCAGAACTAAATTCTACATGCGCTTATATTATTAGTGTTATTGTAAATAAATTCCTAAATGGAATGAAATCAGCTCGATGGATGCATCCGCTGGAGACTGAGGCCATGATGCTGCCATGACGCCACGTCAGGTGAATATACAGGCAGTAAAGGCATTGCATAAGACGTGTATATATTACTCCATTATTACGTTGATTATTTATTACTGCATTTCATTGCCCTGTACTTGTACATGTGTAATGACAATAAAGTTGACTCTAATCTAATCTAAAAAATTTCATCAATTTGTGGATTTTCACAAATCACTGCGCTCTGGTGGCACTCTGGTTCGTGCTACAATGTCTGCATTTCGAAATTCTGTATTTTTTTTCAATATTATTATCACATAAAATTTATTATACATTAATGTGCAAACATTTTAGTCAGTAGTGAAACTACTTAATGTTTCTTACATAAGAAAGTTACAAGTTTTCTCTGAAGAGGAAGGTGTTAAGCTGCCGTTTGAAGCTGTTCTGACCTCGAGGGCAAATTCATTCCACCAAGACAGAGAATAATCTAGACGAGTGTCTTCCTCGTACCTTCAGTGGTGGAGGGACCTGGCGAGCAGTACTGGAGGTGCCGTGTGAGGTATAATAAGGGCTGTGAGGTCGGATGGTGGAACGCCATGTTTGGCTTTGTAGGCCAGCATCAGTATTTTGCAGCTACTGGGAACCAGTGGAGGGAGTGGAGTGGTGGGGCGGTGTGGAGAATGTGGGGCGGTGCGGCTGCGTTCTGTATTAGTCGTAGACGCCGTATGGCAGTCAGAGGTGGACCTAGAAGGGAGTTGCAGTAACCCAGTCGTGAGATTACTAGGGACTGAACCAGTATCAGGGCGGATCCGTCTGATCTTGTAGAGAAGGAATCTACATGAGCAGGAAAGGTTGCTGAGAAGCCGAGTTGGTCGTCTAGAGTTACTCCAAGGTTGCGTGTAGTTGTTGAAGGAGAAATCTGAGAGTTGTTCAGGTAGATAGAAAGATCCTGATGAGGTGAAGAATCTGCTGGAATGAATATTAATTTGGTTTTGGTGAGATTTCGTTTTAGATGACGGGCTGCCATCCAAGATTAAATGTCATGCAGAGATTCTCTCTCTCTCCCTCTCTCCCTCTCTCTTTCTATGCCTCTCCCACTTTCTCTCTCTGCCTTTCCCACTCTCTCTGTCTCCCTCTCTCCCTCTCTTCCTCTCACCCTCTCTCTCCCTCTCTCTCTCTCTCTGCCTTTCCCACTCTCTCTCTCTCCCTCTCTTCCTCTCACCCTCTCTCTCCCTCTCTCTCTCTCTGCCTTTCCCACTCTCTCTCTCTCCCTCTCTCCCTCTCTCTCTCTCTCTCCCACCCTCTCTCTCTGACACCTGGTGCGCGTGGGCGTGGCGCAGGAAAGTTTTGTGTAAAGTTTGATGATGTGATGTCGTCTCTCCCTCCGAGCGCGTAACCCCGAACCCACCCGACATGGAGCCGCCCTCCGTCGCACGTTTCCCGCAGGACCGCCTGACGCCCCGCCGGAGGTCCAGAACAGCGCCGCAGGACTGCGGCAGGTCTCACCACTCGCAGACATGTCCCACCAGCAGCCAGAGTTTCCAGCAGCGTCTGGCCGTCCCTCTGCACAGAAAAGGTGGAATTTTGGGATTCCGGATTATTGGAGGAGAGGAGGACCAGGTAGGTGATGCTTCCACACCCTGTAGGCTGCAGGCCGGTCCTCCCAGATCTTCTCTTTCCTGCTCGTCCAGGGCCAGTCCGGAATCTTGGTGTCTCATGTGAGCGGCGGCGGTCCGGCGGACGGGGAAGACGGCCTGCGGGTGAAGGACAGGATAGTGGGGGTGAGTTAGAGGTCACCATGTTTGACCCTCCAGCCTTTCCCTTTCCTTTTTTTTTTTTACTGTTGCATGGATCATTCCTCCCTTTTCAGCCTCTTTGTTAGGGATGAGTTAGATGGTGGGAAACTCCCCAGGAGACACATGGATCGGGTTTCCTTCTTGCTCTCCCTATTGTTCGGCGAGATGCATTTGTTACAGGTGAAAAGTTTTGGCTGATGCTACAGAAGTCTTAACTGAGGAACCTGCAGCACCACCACCTGCAGTTCACACGTGTATCGCATGCAAGCAGCGTGAGGTCTGACGTAGTGATTTTAGACTACACTGGAGGTGGTGCGTGGGGCATGTTCACTGTGGGTGGTAGTAGCCTAGTGGGTAACACACTCGCCTATGAACCAGAAGACCCGGGTTCGAATCCCACTTACTACCATTGTGTCCCTGAGCAAGACACTTAACCCTAAATTGCTCCAGGGGGGGACTGTCCCTGTAATACTGATTGTAAGTCGCTCTGGATAAGGGCGTCTGATAAATGCTGTAAATGTAAAATGTAAATGGTCAGGTTAGAGGAGCTGTACGTTGAACTTTCATGGAAACCCGAGCCTGTAGGCATGATTGACAGGCCTTACGCACCCTACTTCCTCATTCTGGATGATTTAAACCCCCCTCCTGTCAGTACGTGACACGCCCAGGTGTAGCACAACGTCCAGGTCCTCCACAAAGGTGACCACGCCCACTACCAATACATATTCAGATATTCTGCAGATATTCAGCAGAATGCAATTCATGTATTCTCAGGATGATCATGTGACACTTGTGACCATGGCCCACGTCCCATGTCATAAAGAGGGCATGGTTATCGATAAGATACACAAGCAGACAGCAATGCATTACTCCGAATAAGATCTTCAAGCTCATGAAAATGTCTTTTTTTTCTGGGTTTGGTGATTGCAGGCATCCCATTACCGGTGTGTAACACTAGTAATTTAAGGAAACCACGTGAAGTGTGATTTACCGCGGTGCAGCCTGTCTCGTGTTTCCTGCCCAATGCTCCGCTGTTGGTCTGGAGGTGTTCAGAATAGCCGCGGGGTGTCAGTCACCAGGCTCTCGTTTCAGAATAGACATACTCTGAATAGACGTACTCTGGTCATTTTAAAGGAACACAAAAGGAAACATTTGTGTGACGGTGTTCTCACCGCCGGCTAACTTCCAAGGTGGTGCGTTGGCCACTTACCGGGGTTCTTGTCCTCAGCCTGGTCTTTCTCTTGCAATTACACTGCAGAGTGCAGGGTTCCACGTCCCCTCAGGGATTAAGGGGCTGTTGTATCCTCACCCCAATGTTATCCAGGTCCATCGCTAGGAATTCTGGGACCATTTAACATCCAATAAACAGCTATTAGTTTTGCCTTGGTAATTATTAGGAGCATTTGAATCAGCCCCTGCAGCCAGTCACAGTAAATACCGGGAGTAAAAACAACGTCCTGTAAGTAACATTTTGTTAACGTTTGGTTAACGTTTTGTTTTTTTTCTCATGGTATTTATAGACTAGTTTTGTAGGTTTTTTCTCAATTTTTCTCAAACTCAATTTTTTATGTTTTGATGCAAGGGTTAGTGCATTTTGAGGAGTCTCCAGGGGGACTGTCCCAGTAACTACTGATTGTAAGTCGCTCTGGACAAGGGCGTCTGTTAAATGGTGTAAATGTAAATGAGGAATGGACAAGGCTGGTCACAAATACAAACTATACAGATACAACTTTGCATTGATATCACAGCTCTGACATGACCGTTCTGGTTTGTAGTGAAAAGCGGAATTGTGAGATTTTCTGCGATGTTTCTCAGACATGATGGACCTGAGATGGGGATGATGCACTGATTGGTGCTCTTTGGACCGCAGTCTGGAGTCTTGCACAGACTAATTAGGACTCATCTTTAATTAATGGAATCAGCTAAGGATTGGCAGCAGCAAAAAAAACTAAACCTTATCTTCAAGCCTTTAATTGCTTTTTATTTTTGCTCTGTTTATTCTTCCATTAGTTTACTCAGCTGTGCATGTAGCATTTAAAAAAAAATAAAACAATTAAATAATATTTTTAGAAGTAAATATTATCTGTCTAAATGGCAGCAGTGCAAATGATTGAAGCTTGTTTGCTTGAAGGCGCCCGGCTGTAAGACAGAGCTGTAAGACCACAGGCATGTGTGCACGTGACTTTAAATCATCTTTTTTGGCCCTGACATTGCACGATATGTCACGATTGTAATGATCCCTTCAAGGCGTGAAGTCTTGGGAGTGTGTTTCGTTGAGGGTCTTCGACGGTGGGTGGCTGTGCATGGTGTTAGTGTCGCAGTGAACTTATCTGATCGCCTCCCGTTTCTGTGGATGAGGTGCATGTGAACCTATTCGCCGGTTCATGGAACTCTGTGCTTTATTATCAGAGGGAGCTGATTGTATTTTTCCATGAGTTCGTCTTCCTGAGGTCCGAGAGGGAGAACAGAGACGAAGCTGCCATGCACGCAGATACGATCTGTACACCCGGGAACAAGTGGAGGCTGCAGTGTTTACACTCACCAAACAAAAAGATGACAGGAATAGATGGCACCGTGACAAGAGAAAATGAGATTTATGAGCAGCGCCTTTTCTTTTTTGTTCAGAGCGCGAGCATCCATACAAAAGATGGATGCAGTTGAATCAGAAGACAGGCTTTCTTCAAATGATAGCTTTTCTCGTTCGAGCGCTTGGAGGACGGATGATATTCACTGCGCTTTCCCATAAACCTAGAGGCCGTGGTCTGTCACGTGAAAAGTGTGTACTGGTGCCATCGCCATCACTTTATAATAAAGGCCAGACTTTCCCGCGTGTTCACAAGTTCACCCATCAGGACGCTTGAATTAAAGTGCCGCTCATCTGCATGTTGGTGTGGGTCTGACATGCATCATACCCTGTGTTTCGAATCCCGACCCGGGCACCTGTCATGGCTGCCCACTGCTCACTCAGGGTGATGGGTTAAATGCTGAGGACACATTTCACTGTGTGCACCGTGTGCTGTGCTGCTGTGTATCGCGAGTGACAATCACTTCACTTTAAACTTTAAATTGTCCAGAATGAGGAAGAAGGGTGTGTGGGAGCTGTCAATCATGCCTTCGGGTTCCACCCTTTTAAAAACTGTTCATTCTGGGTTTCAGAAATAACAATAAATAATCTTTTTTTGTCCACTTTGGCTCAAATATGAAATTTTTTTCCTTAAAATCTGTTGAAGAACTGGCGTTGTCCTACATACACGTACACTACAGACACTTATTATGACCATAAGATACTTTGTAAAGGTTTTTTTTTAAATTAGTGTTGAAAAATACCTGCGTTCCCTTTTTTAAAATCCCGATGTCGAGGAAATTCCAAGATGTAAATTAGACTTCTTTCTCCCTGTTATTCTAACGCATGATGTGTGTGGCCTTACGTCCACAGCATTCCTCCGCCGTTATTTCAGCATCAGTCTGGACGTGAAAATGGAGCTCTGGGCCGCGTGGAGACTCATTACCGGTGAAAAGAGGACGGAGGGAGGAGTCGGCGTGTTGCGTTTGGCAGCCGCTGTGCCGCTGCAGGGTTTCTGTTTCTTTAGGACAGGAAGCCATTTCGGTGGGCCACCACGGTCGTAAGAGCTTCAACTGCTCCGTGATTTGTGACCTTGGCTAACTCTCCGCCCACAGTAGCGGCTGCCCGCGGCCTCTCGTAAATCAGCCATTTATGAGAGTCCGTGGAAAAGTGTCCTTTTATTTTGAGTGGCATGATGTTGAGGCCTTGCTGAAGGTGCTCTGCCTGGGTAGTAATAGCCTAGTGGGTAACACACTATGAACCAGAAGACCCAGGTTCAAACCCCACTTACTACCATTGTGTCCCTGAGCAAGACACTGTCTGCTGATTGTCCCTGTAACTACTGATTGTAAGTCTCTCTGGATAAGGGCATCTGGTAAATGCTGTAAATGTAAATGTAAATGCCTGGAGCTGTTCGGCACTTTGTGAGGTTCTTCAGCGAGCTCAGACTGTGTTTGTGTGATCAATTCACCAAAACCATGGACCCTCACTGACATTTCTCCGTTTTCTTTGGGAGGTCTGGATGATGAGAGGTGCCCTTCTGTTCTCTCTGATAGGGGGAGATGTTTTGGGCCACACAGGGAGTTTACAGGGAAAATGTCACAGTTTGGGCCCTGCCAGCGATCCGAATCCATATCTCACAGTCCAGAAGAATAAAGCGAATAAAGTATCTAGAGAGGCATATAAAACTCTGGAAACCACCTCATGCCATTTCACGTCCATTATTAGTTAACCAACATCGCCGATTAGGTGATCAGATCAACTGAATCTCGGCAAGCGAGGAACGGCTTGAGAATCGCTGCTGCAGACATAAACCTATTTAATCCCATTTTGACTGTTGAGCCATTCCCAAATGAAGGTGTTAGTATTATATAATTTAAGAGTAGGTTATTTAACATTATTCTAACACTATTGGATTGTATGGCTTTTTTTCAGCTACAAAAAACATTAATACTGTTAAAGGACATGACATATTTTACACTGATCAGTAATAAGAAAAAGAGAATGCATCTGGAGGGTGTAGAACATGAGGAGGTTCTGACAATTATGTTTCAGGTTATGCCATGTCACCATCAGAGAGTTGGAATTTCCCATAATAACCTGTAACATATTAAAAATGTGGTGCGCATGGGCTCTATTATCATGATAAGGATCCACTTTTTTATTGAGAAACTGTATAACATTAAATATGCAGAAAAACATTTTCTTTAATTAATTTCTTTTACATGACCTAGCTAGACATAAAAGGTGGTGGGGCTTGTGTTTTGAACTTTGTTACTTTACTTTACTACTTGCACATTGTTACTTCGTTTAAAAAATAAATGGCCTAAAATCTCTCGATGTTGGGTACCTGTTACGCTAATCGGGCCGTGCGTCACATGACACGCAGGAAAACGATGTCATGCGCAGAGCCCATTTTCATGAAGTTCAAAGAAGAACATCTGATCCCAGGTCCTTAACCATCTGCTATGGGTCACACCAGCCTCAAAAGCGAGCCCATGGCACCCCATGGCATGAGGTCCACCACAAAGCCAGGGTCTGACTCCCCAACACCATAAACCTGGTCCGGCCCCAGGCAGGTGTGCCGTGACTCAGCATCTCCTCTGCTGCACTGTCTCTTTGATGCAGACGCTTGAAGAAGCTCTTTAAGCTCTGAACTCACCGCAGGATTGAGATCTTGAATGATGTGAGAGCTGTGAATGCCTTTGAAGGCCGGTGGGGCAGAAGGCACCTGCACTGGGGTATTAGAGAAGTTGACTGTAGTCGTGCCAGGCTCAGGAGCACAAACACCCAAGCTGGTGGTAGTAGCCTAGTGGGTAACACACTCGCCTATGAACCAGAAGACCCAGGTTCAAACCCCACTTACTACCATTGTGTCCCTGAGCAAGACACTTAACCCTGAGTGTCTCCAGGGGGGGGACTGTCCCTGTAACTACTGACTGTAAATCGCTCTGGAAAAAGGTGTCTGATAAGTCCTGTAAAATGTGCCTTGATGGTCTTCGTCGCCGTCCATTTAGATGCAGCAGGGGAGCATCCTGCACCGTTTCAGCTTTCATTTTCATGCACACACGCATGTACTGATCACTTGATGAAGCTCCTTTAGGTCTGTTTTCTGTTCTTCATGTGCCTGTGGGGTGAAGTTCTAATGTTGAAAATTATAAAATTATATTTTTAGTAATTGCCTTGTCATATTTCAAATGAACCAAAGGTTTCAAAGGTCATGAATATAAATTCTGAAAAAAATGTTTTTTGTCTTTTCCACGGGCCAAAAAAAATTTAAATTCTTTCAGCAGTTCACAATCCAAACAGTCAATTCTTTAGTCCTTCAGAAATCCGTAGATCAGTAGCGGTTCCTGTTCCAACTCTCAGCTTCCTGAACTGAATGTGGTAGGAAATGTAAATGTATAATTTCTGCTCGAGACATTTCCTTCACTTTTGTTCATGCTCCACAGCTGCTTTTCATACTTTTGGAAGGGAAACGGCGCGCCACGCCACGCCACGCCACGCCACGCCACGCCACGCCACGCTGATTTGTGCCTTTATAATTAGACGGAGATGAATATGCATGAATTCTATTGTTTTCATGTTCAAGGAAGAGACAAATCCCCCAGGTTGAGGACAATGGCTGCAACATTTCAGGCCTCAGATCTTCAGCAACAGCACGTGCAGCCACTCCCCACTCCGCTCTGCTCGCCCCCGGAGGAAATAGAAAGCAACAGGCTGGCCTGTTCATCGCCGGAGCGAAACAAAGCTCCCTGATTGAATTTTTCCCGTACTTCATTTCATGTTTCCCCCCTTCCCTGACACGGCTGAAAAGACAAGCGCAACCCCCCAGCGAATTTCCTGCCTTTGGCCTTCGTGCAGCGAGTGAGTTACAGAGCTCAGTGCAGGACTACAGGAGAGTGTTACAGTGTGGCCTTTTCTTTTTTACATTTTACATTTACAGCATTTACCAGACGCCCTTATCCAGAGTGTCTTACAATCAGTAGTTACAGGGACAGTCCCCCCCTGGAGACACTCAGGGTTAATTGTCTTGCTCAGGGACACGATGGTAGTAAGTGGGGTTTGAACCTGGGTCTTGTGTGTGTGTGTTATCCACTAGGCTACTACTTTTCTTGCTGGGTGTCCCTCCACACCGCCGACCTCTAATTGTTATCCGGTATGCGGAGGGAGGCCGGGTGAGTGTCGGTGCCCACGCTGAGTGTGGGCCACACTGCAGCGTGCTGAGTCAGTAGCGTGAGGCGGCCAGCGGAACCCTTGAGTCACATCCCATTTACTGACTGTACTGGGCCAGCTGACACTGCCAGTTTACTTGCCCGCTTACTCTGGGGGGGTTAGACACTTGGTTGAACCAGGAGGCCACAAAGTCTCAGGTTCAAACCTCACTTGGGGCAGTGGTGGCCTAGCGGGTAAGGGAGAGGACCCTGAACCCTGAGAGGTGCCACTGAGCAAGGTACCGTCCCCACACACTGCTCCCTGGGTGCCATGGCTGCCCACTTCTCACTAATGGGTTGAATTAGGTTAAATGCAAGGGACACGTTTCACTGTGTCACCGTTTGCATTATAATGACAATCACTTCACTTAAAGAAGACTTACTGCTATAGTGTCCAGGGTTATCTCCAGGCGCTCTGGATAAGGGCGTCTGATAAATGCTGTAAATGTAAATGTAGTCTGTGTACGGTGAATAATTGTTATTAATTCATTGCACAATGAGGTTTCTCCTCCAGTGTAGTCAACAATGGAAAATGCAGCATGTGATGTGGGAATGTAGGGTGCGAGGTGATGGTGCTGCTGCTTTATCACCAGCAGATGGGGCTGTGCACTCACTCTCTGCATGCCAGTCGACGCACACATGGGCCTGTTGTACCTTCTGACTTGTGGTGGAAGTCCCTGCTAATGGTGCAACTGTCAGGCAACGCAAAGTTATGGGGTGTAAGAAATATACTAATACATCTCAAAAACTGTAATATTGGGGGAAAAAAGACATGTGTTCGTAATTCAGAATGGCAAACCCTCAAATATCCTATCCAATACAAATTATTACATAGTATTTTACCCATGATCAATAAAAAAATAAACTGCATGTGACTGAAGGGCTGGAAGATTTACAAGTTTAAATGGAATTAAAAGGCAATAACGAACAATGATATTCTAGCGATATTCTAGCAAACCAACTATGCATGTGAAGAAGGACGGTGCTAAAGATTTATTACACAGACGACAGTACCAGTGCTGCATGCAAAAACCCTGCAGCTCCTTTTACAACAGTTTTATGTCTATTTTTTCATTGCTTCTTCTCATGGCGCATTGTGTAAAATATCACCGCACTCTCATGTCTGTATTGACGCCCTGTAGATGTAATGATGGATACATTTTTTTGTTTTATAGCATTGCATGACCCAATGAAAAGGCCAGTGTTATTGTCCTTTAATCGATTGTATTGATTATATCTGACTATTGAGTATTGTCGGGTTCCTCCTGCTGAATTTGCAGCTTTACACCGGGTTAGTGCCCACTGCTGTGCTGGTGTCAGCGCTCCATCCCCAGGCAAAGGCCAAGTCAAGGTGAATGAACCTAATGAGTGTATTCTTTCCTGGCTAATTTAGTCCCTCATCCAATATGGCTCATTACTCTGGCAAATCCCAGCCGCCATGTTGGTCAGGGCTGGTAATTATCGTGGGACTGGATCACACTCTCAGTGATTAGGCCGGGCTCAAGCGCTTCCACGCACCAGCTGCCTTCTCTGCTGCTCAGCGCACCCGCTGGCAGCGTGGCGTTGGTTCAGTGTTTCATATCCAGCCAATGCACCCTTTCTCTTTGTTTCACATCCAGATTTGTTTATTCGTGGAAAATCACACATATAGGGGAAAAATCATACCGCAGTCCAGGGGTTAATGTATTTTGTCGTCATCGTAAGCAGCGTCATAAGATCAGAGATGAAGTTCTCAAGTTCTGTTGGAAAATCATCTCCACTGAAGAGTGAAGCCGAGAGTGTGAAATTCTATCATCACAGCAAAAGAAGAACCCAAAATAGGAAACGATCTGATTTACTCACACGTATTTCATAGTATAAAATCTTCAATGTCAAAACAGTAAAAACTTAAATGATTCACAGTTTGCCCTTTTTGACATATGAGTAGTTTTAACATCATTTTGCATTGAACATGTCATCTTTTGATGCTCACAGACACTCCACCACCTGTCATGTTTTCCAAGTTGAAAAATCCCTTGACCAATAGCCCTGATTATCATATTCTGCCGTAAAATTGAAGTGACGTGCAAGTGATTATTTGTCGTGTGCTCAGCATGCATAATGAAATGTGTCCTGCCGTCAATGCAGTGGGCAGCCATGAACCACGCCCGGGGAGTGGCACCTTGACAGTTGTTGGATTCTAATCTGCCTCAACCACTAGGCCACAACTGCAGCAGATATTGTGATAAATCTGCACGTGGAACTGTCAGTTTCTAATAGTATAACTTTGTATTATTAGGGTCATTAGTCTGACGGCGATGCAGAATTCCTGTCTGGTTTTTCATGCGGTTTGAGAGGAAAGTGAAATCAAGCGTTGCCGTGTTTTTTCCTGAGCGAGGCTGTGTACTTGGCATGCTGGAAGGGGAGTATCGGCTGTCGGCTTCAAAGCCCGCCGCTTGCATCGCGTCTCCGCTGTGTGGCTGATCTGCAGCTTCTGCCTGTTAGGAGGGGAGGCGTGATGCAGCGCAGCCCTCACCCACCACTCGGCTTTCTGAACACGTCACACTCGGGCCACAGGTTCCTTGTGTCAGGCTACTGAACTCCTCTATCACACGGTGTCCGTACAGCGGGAGGTACGATACGTCAAAATCGCCCGCTGGCCATCTGTCCTAAAATTGATGAACTATTTAATGGGCACACACACCAGATCCTCTGTTCATGTGTGTGAATCTATACTGTAAGAGCAACCTGGACTAAATGGGGGAAACAGAGGATCATGGGAAAACATGCAAACACCATGCAAAGAGCACCCAAGGTGGGATTCAATCACAGGTCTCCTTTATTGTTGCAATAGTAAAGTAAAGTGATGTGATACACAGCAGCACAGTGAAATTCGTCCTCTGCATTTATCCCATCACCCTGAGTGAGGCACCTGGAGGGCAGTGTGTGGGGACGGTGCTTTGCTCAGTGGCACCTCAGTGGCACCTTGGCGGACCGGGATTCGAACTGGCAACCTTCTGTTTACAGGGCCGCTTCCTTAACCGCTAGGCCACCACTGCCCCCTAATGCCAGTTAAAAAGGCAGAAGACCTTAACAGAAATTTTGAAAATTATTTTGGGAAGTTGTAAATTATAGAAATATATAAATGCTTGATCACATTTTATGATATATTCAGAGGTAGCAGTGGATTCAAAATTATTCAGCGTGTGAAAGCCCTGCTTTTATATTTAGTGATTGCATGCCAAATATAAATGTTGTAAAAGTACTTAAAGTATCAACCAATATTCCATTTAATGGAATGAAATCTCTAACAGTACTGATTAACTTTTTGTAAATATCAATTGTATTGAAACACAATGGCCATAATGTTCATTTACTTACCCTAAAGTACCACTTTTCACATTGGGCAAGTTACACCGCAGGAATAGTGGTTTATTTCTTGAACAGTTATGGAGAATCTGACGTCCTCACAGTTTTCTGCAGTGAAATTGATGGAAGTTCAACAGTTGCATTGAAACATCCACAGATTACTGATGAGGCATTGATTTGGTGGCTGGTATTTGTGTCTGGATTTGCTCTGATTGAGGCTAATCACACTAGACACAGCTTCTTGTGGATTCTTTTTCTCCATGTTATTTATGAGCGTATTGGTGATACCCCCCTGCTATGGCTTTTAATGTAGTCTGTAGGCATTTATATACAGATGGAGATGTATTTAAACAGAGATTTAACAAACATGTTCAGAGTAAAGCTTATTATGAATAAATCAATATAAACTGCCACCTTCTTCTTCATATAGATATTGGAAAAAAATAATATTCATAACAATATTTGGCACCAGACGTTAATTCCATAAGCAGCCAGTCAACTTCATTTCCCAAGATTGTCTTGAATATACTGAGTTATTCTAATAAAACAATATTGCTGATCAAGTGAATAATCAAATAAACAAGCGAATAATCAAATATTGAAGGGCAGGTAGGTAGGTGGTCCTCATATTTTGTGCATTACTGTCAATAACATGTACTTTTTTCTGTCTGCGTTGTGTTAGATTCACAGTATTAAAAGCTGTTTGTTTGGTCTTTTATTTCATTATAAAGACAGGCAGTGATATTTTAATGTTCTGTTTGGTCTGGTACATCTGGTACATCTGTTTGTACCATTCAGGTCCCCATCAAATGCACACACTCATGCGCAGCCTACCGATGGTAAATAGGTGTCAGCGTTCTGGGTGTTGGGCACAGAAGAAGACATAAGGGGTGCAAACAAGAACATCTTCTTTATTAACATCACCTTGTCCAAACTTTCTCTTCTTCTCCTGGTCCTGGTTCTAGACAGACATAATCAACCTCAGAGTCCTTCAACACATACTTGGAGGTATAGCGGTCTTTGGTGGACTTACTAAAATGATCTACAATCAGAATTCAGGCTTAGCTAGACCCGGCACAAGCCAGCGGGCATCGAGATTCCAGTGAACCAGTGGGCGTGACGTTAACAATTTAAAAAGGGTGGGGGCTAGAGGGAAGAAGGATCAATGGAGAAGACAGGACCTTGCAAAGGAGTGAGATGTGGAAAACGGGGATGACCCACATGGTACAGGGAAGGGGGATAGGCCACCAGGTGACCCTGCGGGCCACGCTCCACGTACCGTTGTCCCAACTTTTTTTGGGTGAAACACGCTCTTCTCCAGCTTCACATATAGCAGGTGTTGCAGAACAACTCTGACTACGGTTTCCAGATCCGGGGAGAAGATGAGATAAACGAAAGCATAGAGGTCAAGCATGTAGCGCAGCACGTCGTTGACAATTGCTTGAATGGCTGCCACACTATTGGAGAGTTGGCATGATAAACCCCATCTTCCACTCATCCCCTTCCCGAATCCGGACCAGGTGGTAGGACCCCACTCAAATGACGTGTTCAGTAGAGCAGCGAGTAGTGGTTCGATGGCCAGCAACGATTGTACTCACTCCTCCATGGCGATGTGGATCACTGGGGACAACCGGATCACTGGGGACAACCGGATCACTGGGGACAACCGTCCAGACCCATGACTGCCCGCATCGAGTATGCAGAGACAGGTGGCTAGGTCCTGATCCGGCAGGTTCAGGGCAGTTTGTGCTAAAGTGGTCGCAGTAGAAGCAAAACCCTTTCTCTTCCCGTCTTTGGGGCTCCCATTGTGTGAGAGGGGCACGTGCTTATTCCTCTGTGTGCTGGGTAGGAGGAGGGCATGGTGTCTCTGTGCTCTGGGGATGGAGTGTTCATGAGCTTGGTGCATGAGCTCCTGACTCCTCTCGGACAGACAGCGATCGATGATGCGTTCCAGGTAAAGGCCCCAGTCCCCGTTGACCATCCCATCCATATCGCTTTCTTTTAGGCCTTGGTAGAAGGTGAGGGGGAGCGCCGCCTCATTCCATTCGCTATTGTTGGCGAGTGTGTGCGAAATTCTATCGCAAAGCCAGCCACGCTGCGGTGCCCATGACCGAACTATTGTCTGCTGCGCCCTCTGGTGGCCCTCTCATACTGTCAGGGTTCTGGGCATTTGGTACAGAAGCAGACATAAGTAGAGTTTTAGATGGAGGAGGAGGCTTGGAGAAACTGATGGGGCGGTTGACAGGAGTGATCAGAGTCCAGGTTAGGCAAAGGGGGATGTTCAGGAGGGTTGGTCAGGAAACAGGTATCAGCAAGAGGAAATCAGGCAAATGTTCAGCAAACAGGTTTGAAGACACAGACAGGCAAGCAGCAGCAGTGGGAAGTAAACCACGAGCAATGATTCAAGATTACGGTCAGCTTTTATAATCCTTGTTGATCCCGTCCTCTTCTACTTCTGTGTCACAGTTTCTGGGATCAGCCTGGTGCCCCCTGGGGGTGTGGTGGTGGTGTGAGAACCATGACATTAGGTGATCTTATGAATAATACAAGCAGCTCAGCATCTGAGGCAAATGTTGATCTTAAATGCATGTTCACCCCAAGACATGGGCTGGTGCATTAGATCCGGCGGCTGTCAATGAATCCTGAAAATGCCAAGGTCTGGTACAGGTGATCCCTGGAGAGCGCATGGGTCTTTTGGCACCATAAGGGCGCCAGATCTTCCAGCATGTGCCACACGTTGCCATCCACCAAGGCTGCTTTTAAGGGCCCCAAATTGGGCCACATAACAAGTGGCAGTTCATCACTAGCAATGTGCACACAAGGACCTCCTGTGGTTTTATGGTGCGGACATGTCGGGTGCTGGCATAATTGGCAGTGAGGAGGGGGTTTTTATGACCCTGTTTGCTTGAGGAATGGATGGCTAAAATGTCCTCCTGGGCATGACTGTCTGGAGTGTGTGTGGGAGTGAGTGTTTCTGGAGATGCATGTGCCGAGGGGCCAGCTGATGCCTGAACCCAATCTCAACTTGATAAAGGAAATTAGGGGTGGACCATCTGTTCTTTGTGTGTCTGTAGAACACGAGTTTATCCCTGCCACCCTTCATTAACCTTCTGAGAATGTGCCCTTTGATTTTCCCGCTGTTGACCTGGCAAAGAAGAGATGGTCCAGTGATCCATATAGCTCATCTGTGTGCATATGGTTTGTTTATTATAATTTTGTTTATGGCAGGAATATCACAGATCTAAACAAAACAGTACAGGTTTTATCAGGCTGTTGACATTGGCTGAGAATTTCCACTCTTCTCCACTTCAACATGAGCTCGACTTTTCAACTCCACATAGGGCCCTGTGACTAGACATGAACATCACAGATATAAAAAAAAACTCCATTGATCACTAGCATAAAGTGTAAATGAAAAAAAAAGTCACATTTCCAATATGTGTATTTATCTTTATGGGTTTATGAAAAAGAAATGTGCATACTGTGAGAAATCAGTGAAATTTGATTCGTTGTAATATGTTTTGATGTGTGGGCGGGTACCAGGTTAAACTAACCTGAATTTAAAGCAATGTGATTGAGGCAACTACTATTCACAGATGATTAGTGCATGAATCTCTTTGGATGTGGACACCTACTCATGCTGAAGGGTCACATGCTCATGGGGCAAATCCACATCAACATGGGGAGAAAAGCAAGTTCCACACATACAAAGGTCAGAGCAAGGATTCAAACTCACAACCTAGTTAAATGCCACACTACTGTACAGCCCGGCTTTATGAACTGTTCATATTAAATACTGTGGATATGGAGTATGTCTACTGGTCTTGAATGACCTCAAAGTGAAATGAAAATGGACATTGTCATTGCAGCTGCATTAGTTGTTCAGCTTTGACACATATTCTGCTGCACTGAACGCAATACAGATCTTGTGTAAATGTTTCTGCTGCAGCAGTAGATTAGAAATAAAAATGGGACCTTAGGCAGGGAAAATGAAATGGATTTAATAGGGTCCTTGAATCTGCGTTGGATAGTGTGTGTGGTTCTAAAACATTTCCTTTGACCCACTTTACTCTCAGTGTGATATGAAAGGGGTTATTATCTCTAATTTCTTTAAACGTCCTCTGTGAGTGTGTGTTAGCTCTCTCTCGGCGATAATTGGCCGAGACCCTAATCGCTTTCACTCTTCACGCTCTAAATGATTTTGATCTTATATCAAAGTAGACAGTCTATAGATTCTTCAAAATCTGAACCTCGATAATGTTGAGCTTGCTGGAGAGCTCCTCTCCCTTTCTTTTCAGACTCCTGTTGTTGTTCTGTTGTGGGAACCGTCAGCCAGGTGAATAATTCATAGTCCACAGGAGATCCACTCACAGGCCACTGCCCTGGGAATAAGAGCTGACTTTCACACAATGGGTGATGGAAGGTAGTGACCATGGACCCATCCCTGAGAGCTGCGGCAGGTGATGGAGTGACAGCGCTGCTCTCTGCAAGCATCTGTCTGGTGGCTGTGTGGCATCGGGGTGGGTCCCCAACTTCAACGCAATGCACTCTGGAGAATGTACAACTTTTATATATATATATACCTCTACATAATCACATACTCTGGTGCTTCATCTGATTTTGTCATGCTTTCCGTCCCATGTTGAATAGTGCTAGTGCTGAATCTGAGTGCTGCAGAGTCATCAGATGCCCACCAGTGGTTTCAGTGACGGCAGTTTGACTCAGAGGGCAAGTAGACAATGAATAATTAAACACCAACAACTCAGTCAGAAACCACAGTACCTGCAACGATGCCTTTATCCCAAGGCTAAATGACATTTCCAGTGTAAATCTAGGTGTTAAATCCTGGAGTGGAAATGCCACATTATTCTTTTTAAACATGCATGTAGGTATTTAACAGCATGTTGATCAATACACAGAGGCAGAGTTTACCTTTCCCCATTGTGGTGTACCCCAGGATTCAGTTTCAGGACCATTTTTACTGAGTTGTAGTAGATGCTACAAATAAGCCTCAACATACTCATTCACTTTCAATAACCCCTGCCAGAGTGCCAGAGCCCATCACATGTAAAGAGGTGACAGGTAAAAAATAAAAATACAATCTTTAGGGAAAAAAGGGCTATTTAAATCTAATGCAAAATTAAGTCAATGTTTGACGAGAATTCAAGCCCATTTCACAGGACAGATCTCCATCAGAGATTGAAACTCAGCACACATAATAGAACCACTTCACCGGTGAAATAGTAATGCTAATTTAATTCCTCTAACATGCGTGCCTTTTAACCAGAAAACCCACAGAAACAGGTTAATTTTGCAGGCCGGCATGTGTAAGAGACAGACAGAGTGGCATGTGACTTCACATTTGGCTAGTACTGCAACCCCGGAACACAAAAATGCCTGAAATTGAGCCACAATGCAAAGTCCATCTCTGGTGTAATAACTGGCCCTTTCCTGCCCTGTACCCCAAAATTACCACGACTCATAAATGGACATGCAGCCAAATTACAGTAGGGGTCCATTTGCTTTTCTGCTCCCGCACTGGGAGAGGCTTCATCATCTATTGCGCCTGGGTTCTGATCCATCTGAAGCGCCCATTTTATGACTGCTGTGTTGTAAAAAGCCTTCTGTCCATGGTTTCATTAGGGGCCATAAACATGCGCACAGTCAGCAAAGTTTGGTCATTACCAGTCATTTAAGCCTAATCATTTATTGATAGGCTCTCGTGATTTACTTTCGTGCTTGCGCTGATCTGAATTTTATTTCCTGCGCCTGCACGGCGAGATTGCAGACACTGGGTTAACAGTTTAAAGAGCCGGGTGTCGGCGTGGCAGGCATAAATTAGCATATGCTTCTGCCAGGGTTGGAAAACGGTGGGTGGAGGGACCGTAACTTGTTAAAACATACCTACTTCTATCTCCAAAAATCATCAGCAATTCATGCATTTATGCAGCAGTTTATGTGAACATTCATTTTGCTGAGTTTTACTCAATAGACGGTCAATATAAAATTCGTTTTCTAAGTAACCAGTGTAATAATCAATATGCAATAACTTAAATCAATGTTAATTCACTTGCCAATACTGAAATGTCATTTGTTGTTCCATTGCCAAAAATGTTAATTTCCCCATTTGCACCGCAATACAACAGGACCCTCTCCTAATTATTTAATTTAGGCCTTGCTTAATTAAGAAGGAAAGAGACAAAGTCCCCCGCCCCGCTTTTATGAGCTTGATTGCACGTGTGATTAGGACATGATTTCATGGGCAGGAAAACTTTATATTGAGCGTTTTACATGGGCCGGCAGTGTCGCGGTAAAGTTAGCGAGGCGATTCGTGCTAAAGACGTTTCACTGGTCCGGTTTGGCTTTGCCAGGGAGAATATTTAACTGGTGGGCGGTTACAAACACCCTCTGCCCGTGTGATTTATCTACACATTTTCCCAATCATTCCAATATCGACCGGGCTGTAGTAAATGTAATGATGTGCTGGTGCCATAGTTTATTAAATTACCTTGTAGTGTCATAGCTTCCTTATTATATTGGACTGTGTGGACACGGGATCGAACGCGGCCCCGGCGATTTCTTTTCGTTTTATAACGCTAACTGATGGACGTGATGGCGGCCAGTGCAGCATGTAATTAGAGTGTATATCACACAAACAGACCTGCCATGCCCAGCGTGCACTTAATACAGCGGCTGCTCTTTGCGTGCTTCTTCTTCCTGCATTTGATGCATTGTCCTGCTGATGGCAAGAGACGGCGCGCTTTATACAAAGAAAACTCCGCTATTACTGTGTCTCAGCAGAGACAAACGAAGCAGGCTCCCCGGATGATACCTGATGATCTCAGCTGCAAGTGTCAGGCTTCCCTTCAAAGGCCGTGGTTCCTGTGTGTGTGTGTGTGTGTGTGTGTGCGGTGGATCTGTGATAGCTGAGGGACTGAGACTTGTCAGGTGAGGGACTGGCGCACAAACAGATGCTGCCTCTAGTCCCGGACAGAGATTTGTGTCCCTGGAAATGCCAAGCTACACAGCCAGGGTTGACTCGTCTGAGTCCAGAGTGCAGCTAATGTACCATGTGCGTGAAAAGAAAAGTGTTTGTTTAGTAGCTTGTGAACATCTCATTAACATTGTACTGTAAGTGGTGACAGTCTTAGCTGAAAACAGTAGATACTGCATGTAGATCCAGATGAACGTCCTGCTCTGTGTCAAATGTATTGAGTAAATTATTGACAATGGCCAATGAAATGACCAATTCCTATTCAGTAATGGGTGTTTGAGATCTCAAGTGGGTCTACCTTCAAACAGCTTCATCTAGTGGTGCTTCCTAGTGATTAATAATCATTTAGAACTATATTTAGGAATGATTAAAATGATAACCTTCTACTGGGTTTTCATCAACAATATTTGAAAACTTAATTGGAACATTACATAAAATTATTGACTTTTTTTCTCATTTCATTCTATAAATTCCTGTTTTTGTGTCCCTTATTAGGTCCATGAATCATGATATTTACTGAAAACCTATCAATTCATGAAAAAATACAGTTTATTTTGGTCATATTTAAAAAGAACTTGGAATGAAAGAGTCCCCTTTTGAGGAGCAAAACCTTACATAACATCTGCATCTGAACATCTGCATGGTTATAGTAAATTTTGTCATGGTCCTAAAGGCTTAGGAACAGGCAGAGTTTTGATCCACCTCATTTAAAAGCTTGTTCTGCTGATTCGAGGGAAATTGGTGCCTTGCTACTACAAAGAGCAGCAAAGCAAAGTCTATTATACTGTATGTCCTCCCAGTTCTAAGAAGCAGTGCACTTGCCTTATCAAGGTTAAATAAGCAATCAAATAAATCAAAAGCTATCTGACACGAGGCAAAGGGACCAATTTGCTGGCCCGTAATTTTTCATATGCTTCATATGGACCCGAGCGCCGCCGTAGCCATTTCTTATCTGATGTATATGGACCGAAATGTCTGCGGTGAATCGATGAGTCTGGAGCTGATTACCGCGAGTACAATGCCATCCAGGCTAAAAACAGGCATGGGCCATAGAACTCACGCCGTCAATCACAAGCCGTCCCCTCCTGCCGTTTCTGATGACACCCCCGGGTGACGGATGGACGTATCAGTGAAATGAAGACGTTGAGGCGCTGTCACCGAGCCGTCGTACAGTAGACGCCCGCAGGGTCGGCTGGATTTAGGCACCTGGAAGTGGCCAGTGGCTCTGCTTACGTGATTTTTTTAAGCGAGCCATCTTAGGTTTTTTTTTTCCCCGTCCTGACAGAAATCTCATTTGTGATGCGATATTGTTGGTGCTGACGGTGTAGGTTTTTGTTTCTGATGGAGCACTTGGCTACGGACCAGTGGGCTGCGTTACCAGTTGTTTGGACCTGCTTGTGCCAGAATAACTCAACACGACCAGCCGTACCTGCACCATTACCAAATGGCCAGAACGCGACCACGCCTGCAGATGTGGGTTAAAGCAGGAACCTGAGTGTAGACAGTATTTTGTTGGTTCATTTGTCCCACTAATGTCCATCTCTCCAGCAGAGCAAGGTGTGGTGAAGCTTTTCCATTGGCTGATGGCCTCCAGAGACGTTCAGATCGCCTCACTGTTTAATTACGATCACTGCATTTCATGGTGGTTCATAATAACAGATATTCTGTGTCTGACTGTACTGTGAACACATCCGTCCTCAAAAATGGGGCACATTTTTGCTGACTTTGGCCATTATTTTGTCCCTACTGTGTGCTTAAATGTTTCACAATGAGTGACCCCTCAGAATCTAGTTTATTGTTAACACACAAAAGAAATAGGTTCACGCCATTGGTGTCTCTTAAGCAACACAGTACAATATACAGTACATAGCAATATATTATAGCAGCACAGAGAAAACTATGTAAAAATGGAGTATATGAGACTGGACAAAGAAGCATTTTGAAAGTGACACTGCAGCACAACACACGGTGCACCTGGAACTATCTAGAAGTCTATTTAAACATAATTTCGGCCTAAAATATTGTATAATTTCCAAAAATTATCCATAAGAGAGAGAGAAAGATCTTGTTTTTTTTATTTAGGTTAACTAATTTAGTTTCCTATAGGCATGGATGTAAGTGCAAAAAGCTTTAAAGATTTTGGTGCAGGGGTTACCACCTCTTCATCTCCTCCATGTTTCCACCACACCTCACTCTGCGCATGACCTGGGTGTAGAGAGGTTTAATCTGGAATGATAAAATTAGCAGGATAACTGTCCCACGGACCCAGGGTTGGTGAGTCCTGATGTAGTATATATGGCCAGTGAAGATATCCTTGACGTTCCTTTATTGTTGCTCAACTGCGAAAGGCTAAAAACAGTCATCTAGAAGTCCAGCAAAAGTCTGGCCAAATGTTTTTTGGTTTTAACTCCGGCAGATGTCTTGTTTCTGCTCCCTTCTACAAATGATTCCATTGGTGTCGACCTTGCCCAATTTGAGTTGCCATTTTAGCAGACCATTAGTCTTTCTTTTTAATATCAAAGGTCTAGATGTGAAGGGTGCTTTTGAAATAGATCCCATGGGATTTGGTTAATGCGTGGCCTAATTGTGGAGGATTAATTTTTAATGACGTGTCGGATTGCCTTGCCGCTAAATGGTAGGTGGTAATGTATGCATGCTGAGCAACGAGGAGGGGGAAAAAATACTAATAAGGTGGCTATAGGCAAAGGTTATATTTAAAGCTCATATTTTGTGTTTTTGTTTGAGCCCTTGTAATCGTAATGACAATTTGTCATGTGGTGCTAATGCACTGCACGCCCAGTAATGGAGGGTAATGCAGTCCTCGCTCGTAATAGCCCACGGAGTGCACGATAAGAAAGCCGAGGGGGAAAATTGAGGTGCTCAAGACCATCGGAACAAGCGCATCAAAGAATTTGGCAGGTGTTCTTGTTTTCTAATACGCGGCTGACAAAATATAAAAAAAGCGGAAGACATCAAACACGTCATTAACGGTGTGGTGCAGGGAAAATGGATGAAAACAAGCAGATGGACTTCACAGGCCACTTTCACACATTTGGCCAGCGGTTATCTACAGGTACATCACCGCAGGCCTGTCTGTGCTCCAGGATGGCCACCTGGGGGAGGAACCGGCAGTCCTACTGCCGCTCGGCGTGCAGACAAACGAACTCCAGCTTCAGAGGTGTCACTTGTTCTTGGATCGAGAGAGATACGAGACTGTCAGGGACGCCGATCAGTCCGGCGAATAGCCCTCGGACGGACATTTATCTCTGCCCGCACGCCGGGGCCCAAATGCCTTTGTTCGCTTTCAGCGCCACTGATGGGGCCCATTTCTCCCGCCTGTCTCCCAGGGATCGATGGGAAAGCTCTGCAGCTCGCCCACCGTCCGCTGACCACGGCAAAAAGAAAACGGCAGCTAGGTCCATGTCTGTGTGAGCAGGGTTTCTCCCAGTGGCGTGACCTTTCCCTAATCCCTCACTAAATGAGTTCTCTCATTAGGTGCCGTGGGTTGGACCCGAAGCCTCTGTCGGCCGGCATTCCGCCGTCGTTACGCCGCCCTCGGCCACGTTCCCTTCAGCCAGTTAACGTAATTGACACCGGCTACATGAAATTCTGCCACCCGCTGTTTTCATGTTTGTGTCCTTGGGGAAATGACACTTTTCTCAGAATGAAAATGTCACTGGGTCGTCTTTATGTTTATTGATGTGGCCCCTGACGTGGCTGCCTGACGTGGGCAGTGTCACTAAGACAAGCGCTGTGCTGCAATTCAGAATTTTGCATCCATGTTAATATTAATACTTTGACGTTATTTGAAATGTCAGCTTATAAAAATAGTAGAAGGCTCATCTTTCTAAAAGGAGAAGACATTTGCAGTTCATCATGTGTACCCTCACTGCTTTAATGGACCTGGGGTTGTGACCCTGCTCATCCTTAGATGTCACATCAGTGTATTTAAGTGCATTTAAGTCTTTAAATGTCAAGGGCACATTGGCAGGATTCACGTAAATGTGAGTTGTATTTTTTTTCGTAGTGTACAGTATTATACATCCTATTAAATGAAACCCAGAGTTAATCATTTCAGGCTGAAGCCGAAAGAGGCTTCATGAATATTACATAATAATATGTACAGAAAGTTAATGTTTTAAGTGTAATTGCAATTGTAGTCTAGCACTGGGTAAGTGTTAATAATGCACCAGTAAGATAATGTGAATATTAAGTAGAAGGTGTAGAAATTATGTAATAATATGTACAGAAAGTTAATGTGTTAACTGTAATTGCAATTGCAGTCTAGCACTGGGTAAGTGTTAATAATGCACAAGTAAGATAATGTGAATATTAAGTAGAATGTACAAAAACGATGGCAGGAAGACTTTCATATGTCGGATGGATGGTAAATTGAGTAATATTTGTATTTTAATAATTTCTGAAATTTGCTGTGCTGGATTGACATGGTGGACGCCCTGTCATTGACCTGTGGACTGGCCGTCACCATAGCGATCTTGTGAGGGGGCGCTGCTCTAGACAGAGCTATTAAATATGAATTCGGCCGAGACGGAGACAGTGTGGGTGTCTGGTTTGGCAGATGAGTTTTATGACTTTGGCTTGTCAGGGTGGAGTATTAATGAGGGCATTTGGGTGTTTAAAAAGAAAGAACGAGCACTGCGTTTGGGAAATTGGGCACAGGCGGACAGGGATGTATTTTATTGGAGCATGTTTGAAATAAAAGTTGACATTGGTGGACTGCTCATGATTCATTTGTCCTTCTTTTTTATTTTTACTGTGGAATTTGTGATTTGTAGATACTAATGTTGGCTTCCTATTTTTTCTCAGGCAGTTTTAGAATTCTAGCCAATGGCTGGTTAGTATCTCTCAATGATCTCAATGAAAGGGCCGAGTATCCTGCTAACTTTCTTTGGTTTGTTCGTTATAATGATCCTGGCGAAATAATCCAGCATGGGGGCATCATGGTGGGTCTGTTGTTAGAGTAGGTTTTGTCATTCTTATCCTGAAGCTAGGTGTGCTTTGTTGAGTCTGGGACTGGGGGTGCAAGGTCTTCTCCAAAGTTACCATTGCATTGAACATAGTTGAAGATTTTCAGTGTAGCTTCATTGACATGTTTCGAGAAGCCAAGTGCAAATACAATACTCCCTGTGACAGAACACTGGGGCATGATGGACAGTGTTGGACAATACTGATGAATGCACTGCTGTAATATTATTACTTTCCCAGGAGCTGCTTGAGAATTACCCGCTTTACCCACTGGAGACTGCTAGATATCTCAGCCCATCATAATTAAGACTGATGTATGAACTGCAACTATTAAAGGGACATTTGTGAATAAACTTGAAGCAAAAACATTGTAAAGAGATGAGATTAAGAAAGGATAAATGGGAAGAAAGGAATCATTGTTAAATTAGTTAATTTAGTGAAATTTAGATTATTTTTACTTTTATATGCACATGAATGCCAGCATACATAATGTGAAATTTGCTGATGTTTGGAACATGTTTCAAAATGTGCAAGTTAGCATGCTAACATCAACAGTGCTAATGGGCCGTGGCCATGATGCATTACAATCTGGGACATGTCATTTGTCTTGGTTGGATGACTAAAAGTGTGACAATTGTTGCTCTGTAAAATTAATGGGCTTCAAAGGGAGGATGGAGCAATGAAAAGGAGGAGTGAAGGATATGGGGAATGAGTGGAAGGTGTTTATTGTGAGTGAATTGGTTACAGTTGTGTAATAGGTTAAATATAAAACTGAAAGTTTGAGCATTTTGCTCTGTAAAATGCACAGGGTAAAAATTGATTGGAAGGGTTAAAATGTGTCATGTGAAATTTTGTGACGTTTGGACCATATTCAAAATCAACATGTTAGCATGCTAACACTGTGAATGCTCAAACTGTGACCACTGTTGTTCTGTAAAATGCATCAGGTTGAATGGGAGGATATAGGATAAGGAAGTGTGGAGGATAGGGGGATGAGGGGAAAGAGGTTAAATATGGTTGAACTGGTTAAATTAGGTGAATATGTGAAATATGTGGTGTTTGGAAGGCTGAAAGCGTGACAATAGTCCCTCTGTAAAATGCATGGGGGTGAATGGAAGGATGGAGGGATGAAAATTAGGAAAGGAGAATAGGGTGACAAAGGAAAAGAGGTTAAATGTGGTTGAATTGATTGAATAGGTCAAGTATGTGGGGCTTGGAAGGCTGAAATTGTGACCACTGTTGCTCTGTAAAATGAATGGCTTTCAGTGTGATGATGGAGGGATGAAAAGGAGGAGTGGAGGATAGGGGGATGAGGGGAAATACATCAAAATGTTGAAATGTGCGCAACTGGGGACGGGTTGAATTTCCCATTATAAGTGAATAGGAAAAAACAGGATGAAAAGTGCAGTCATGGTCACTTGGGGAAAAAGGGAATAAAAGAGGAGGTAATGGAAATGCGGTATGTTGAGTTTCGGGTGTCTACGGTAAAAAATTGTGGTTGTTAGAGCAAAAAAAATGTGGTTGTGAGAGAAGTCCCATGTTATTTCTTTTGGAAAAGTCACTTGGAAAAAGGGGTGTGGCATGCGGGCGGAGTCGCGGACAGCTGAAAAACAAGCACACTTCTGTGCTATGGGCTGGATAAACATGTGAAGTTTGGAGAAGGTGTGATGAAAACTGTAGGAGGAAAAGAATAATAATAACAATAATCCTTTTTGGCTTTTCAAGCCAAAGAATTAATAATAAAAAGTAATAGAAGAACTAAATTTTGGCTTTCCAAGCCAAATAAATTACATTTCCATTTGTCATTGTGGTTGGGAACGTATGGCTGATTTATTCCTTTATTTATTTATTTATTTATTTATTTTTTGTAATTCGTTTAACGTTGACATGCCTGATTGCAGTTCTTCATTTTGCATTCGTCCAGCATCACACGTTGGCATGTTGTCCCACCACACCCCCTGCCCAGCTCATCTTGTCTAGCCGTCTCCTGGTAAATATTGTTTGTAATTACATCACGCTCCTCGGCACACTGCGGTCTGCCTCGTGTCCGTTGGATGCTGGAGCCGCTCTCAGTTGACCTGCTGTGATACTCTGCTTGATTGGCCTCTCCTCCCACTTGATGACTTTTGCACTGATTGCCCCAGCTCTCTCCAGCGTAGAGCCCAGGGGAGGTGTCATCAGCGTGGGCATGAAGCCCCCACCTCCCATAACTCGACCGAGGACGAACCCCAGTCGCCCCCGCCAACATATGGTGCCACAGTTTCCCCCTTCCTGTCCCACGGAAAGGTCTCATTGTCATTGTCCGACTTCTTTTATCTGGTTTTTCTCCTGCTAACAAAGTATAATGAACACAATAAGATCACAGCACACCAGTAAAGATGCATATTTATTTATTGAAGAGATCCTGCTCCCGAATAATAAATCAAGTTGATCGGGCACTTTACCCCCCTTCCCCAGCACTGCTTATTTCAATGCTGGTCTTGGCTGGCCCCATATCCTATCGTGAGAAGGGATAGGAATATATATTAGAAGCTAGTCAGATGATATTTGCATGAAAGAAGGTCCTTCAGAGGAATTAATCGGAGTCAGCGTTTGGGCTCAGTTGCTGCACTAAGGCTGCAGAGAAGGTGTAAGCGTATAAGCTTCTAACGACCTGTCAATAACACCACTGCAGCAATTTTCATAAATAAATAACTGCCAGATTAAGGAGGAGAATTGATTGAAATTAGCCCAACATTAATCATAAGTCGCACAATTATAGATGTTGGCTGTTAATTCTGCATGGGGAAAAACTGCAGTTTTCAGCAGAAATTTCTCTCTGTGATGTAAAATGTCAGACATGAATAGGCTTGTGCTCAACTTGTAGTTGTGATGATGTAACTGTTAGTAATGATACTGGTCATAGATAGAGTTGCGGAAAATAATCACACAAAAAGCATTATTACGCAGAACTGTAAGACTCTGAAACGATGCAGAAAAAGAATGGATTTTTGTAATTGGGACAGTGTGGACCTCAATCCATTAAAGCGAAAAAAGTCTGCAGTACTCAATATGCAGTATCTTGCTGACTTGGGGGTAAAAAGCTAACAATTCAAAATAAAAAGTCACACGTAATCTCAAAGGTTTCAAATGTGGTGGGTTCGATAGCACGTCCTGACCTTCAGCTGGGTTCTAAATCCAGGCAAGTCTGTACCACTGTAAAGCTCTAATGATTCATTTTTTGTCTTTTTTTAATAAAGCTTTTTTTCACCGTATACGGCTTTTGAGAAGTCCAGTTTTGTGTGTAAAATAAATATGTAGCTACTAGTACCACCATCGCAAGGCAGTTTCAACTCCAGTCAAAATTGCCGTACTTCAAACTAAAGATGGTCACTGCTGACAATTTTGCGATTGTGGGAGTACTCGCTTCAGTTTTGTGCCGTATAGCACATGGTTGACGATAACCGTGCTGTGGTGGTTCATGCCGCGTTTCTGGAATATTGTACGGAACCCGGGTTGTTGTTCGCTGGTCCTCTCCAGCCGGTTTTTATTTTGCCGCTGCTGTATGAAGTGTGTACTTGAGGGCGCTGGCACTTTATCGGCAGTGAGTTGCAGCCGTTGACACGCGAACCGGGACCAGAACGAGAGAGACGTGTAGGAGGAAACGAGAGACCTCAGTGCGGCGGGACGCAGGGAGGCAGGTAAGTTCCTCCGCGTTAATCTGCGAACGGGGACGGCGCGAGCCGCAACACCACACTGATGTTGTCGTTCGCGTATTAAGACACAAGACAGGGCAGGACAGGTTGACAGGAAGGAGTTCAGGTATCGGGAGAACAGAGAGGACAGGTACGGTCTTACTGGGAGCGGGTTTTCGGAGCCGAGTCGAATGGCGTGCGTCATTCAATGACTGAGCAATTGGCAGCTGCTCTCCAGCCTAATATATAGGAGTCACGTTACCTCGTTTCCGTGTTACTCCCGGTCACATGATGGAATCATGTGACAGTACCCCCCCCTCCAGGGCCGACCCCCGACGGCCCCGGAGTGGCGGCGGTACGCTGCCGGTACTCAGCCACCAGAGACGGGTCCAGGATGAAACGACTCGGGATCCAAGACCGTTCTTCTGGTCCATAGCCGGTCCAATGCACCAGGTACTGGACCCCCCGACCTCTGCGGCGAGAGGCAATGATGCGCTCCACAGTGTAGGCGGGTCCCCCGTCGACGATGCGTGGCGGTGGCGGATCCGG
Organism: Denticeps clupeoides; assembly: GCF_900700375.1. Taxonomy (NCBI): domain Eukaryota; kingdom Metazoa; phylum Chordata; class Actinopteri; order Clupeiformes; family Denticipitidae; genus Denticeps; species Denticeps clupeoides. The sequence continues at coordinate 3,653,220 of NC_041723.1, forward strand.
AGCAGGAGGATGAAGCGAGGATCGGACAAAGGGTTTGAGTTTGCTGACATGGAAGACTGGATGGACACGGATGGCAGGAGGGAGTTGGAGACGGTATGTGAGGGGGTTGATCCGACTGAGGATCCGGAATGGTCCGATGTATCGAGGGGACAGTTTGTGTGACTCAGTCCTGAGACGTAGGTCTTTGGTGGACAGCCACACCCTCTGTCCCACTCGGAAGTGCAGTCGACGAGGGTGCCGACGATCGTGCTGGGTGGACATCCTTCGGGAGGCGATGAGGAGGGCCGACCGCGCCGATTTCCAGGCCTTTCGACAACCGCGGATCATCTGACGGGCCGAGGGGACCCCACCTGCAGGCACCTGGTGCGTGAAGATGGTGGGCTGATATCCATGGCAGATCTCAAAGGGACTATGGCCGGTGGCGGAGGAGATTTGCAGGTTGTGGGCCAGCTCCGCCCACAGGAGAAACCCGGGCCAAGTGCGTTGGTGTTCGGACGCGAAGCATCGCAGGTATCGTCCCAGCTGTTGGTTGGCCCTCTCCACCTGACCGTTGGTCTGGGGATGGTAGCCAGAGGAGAGGCTGCAGGTGGATCCGATAAGGCGACAAAACGCCTTCCACACAGCTGAGACGAATTGGGGTCCCCGATCAGAGACGATGTCTTGGGGGAACCCATGGAGGCGGACCACGTGTTGAAGCACGAGGTCAGCGGTTGTGGCAGAGGACGGTAGGCCGGGCAGGGCGACCAAGTGGACCGCTTTGGAGAAACGATCCACTATGGTCAGGATGGTGGTCATACCACTAGCTTCAGGGAGGCCGGTGATGAAGTCCAAGGCGAGGTGGGTCCAGGGGCGATGAGGAATGGGAAGGGGACGCAGGGGCCCAGCAGTCGGAGTGTTGGGAGTCTTGGCCCGGGCACAGACATCACATGCATCCACGTAGGCCTGTACGTCCCGTCGTACTGAAGGCCACCAGAATGCTCGGCGAATGAAGGAGAGGGTCCGTTGGCGTCCTGGGTGGCCTGAGAGGACGGAGGAATGGCCCCAATGCAGTACATCGGGCCGGCAGGTATTTGGGACGTACATGCACTCGGGTGGGGTGTTGTCTGGGCCAGGGTCGGATGCCTGGGCTGCCCGGACCTTCGTCTCGAGGGACCACCGGAGAGGGCCTAGGATGCGATGAGGAGGAAGAACGGGTTCGGGGTCAGAGGATGGTGAGTCTGGGGCGTGTTGACGAGACAGGGCATCGGCTTTCTGGTTTTTGGAGCCGGGACGGTAGGAGAGTTGGAAGTCGAATTGTTCAAAGAATAGTGCCCACCTCGCCTGGCGGGGATTGAGCTGTTTGGTGGTTTTGATAGAGATTAGGTTTTGGTGATCGGTCCAGACCAGAAAGGGGGTGTCACTGCCTTGCAGCCAGTGCCGCCACTCCTCGAGGGCCCACCTGACCGCCAGCAGCTCACGGTCCCCCACCCCGTATCGCCGCTGTGCAGGCGTGAACTTCCGCGAGAAGAAGCAACACGGGTGCAATTTCCGGTCCGGACCGCGTTGAGAGAGGACGGCGCCAGCACCCACCTCTGACGCGTCCACTTCTACAACAAACGGAAGGGTAGGGTCTGGGTGTTGAAGAATGGGGGCGGTGGTGAAATGATGACACAAAGATTTAAACGCTTGAATGGCCTCCGGGGTTAGGCGAAACGGACCTGGTGAAGGTTTGGTGAGAGCAGTGAGGGGTGCTGCGACCGTACTGTAGCCACGGATGAAGCGACGATAGAAATTTGCAAACCCAAGAAACCGTTGCAGTTGCTTCAGCGTTGTGGGTAGGGGCCACGACGCCACTGCTTCTAGCTTCTTGGGCTCCATGGCCACACCCTGGGACGAGATGGTAAAACCCAGGAACGTGGTGGAGCGCTGGTGGAAGGCGCATTTTTCCAGCTTACAGTACAGTCGGTGGGCGAGCAATCTCTTTAGTACTGCCCTCACGTGTTGAATATGGGATTCTAGAGTGGGTGAATAAATGAGGACGTCGTCCAGGTAGGCATACACCCACCGTCCCAGCATGTCCTGGAGAGTATCATTTATGAACTGCTGGAAGACGGCGGGTGCGTTGCAGAGACCGAATGGAATTACTAGGGATTCAAAATGACCGGTGGGGGTGATGAAGGCGGTTTTCCACTCGTCGCCCTCCCGGATACGAATCAGGTTGTAGGCAGACCGGAGATCCAGCTTCGTGAAATATTTGGCTCCCGAGAGGGCGTCCAGGGCGGTGTTGGTGAGGGGTAACGGTGTTCGATTTTTGATGGTGATTTTATTGAGTCCCCGATAGTCCACGCATGGTCGCAGGCCACCATCCTTCTTGGTCACGAAGAAGAACCCTGCCGCGGCCGGGGAGGTCGATGGTCGGATGGTGCCGTTTTGAAGCGCCTCTGCCACAAACCGCTCCATGGCCAATTGCTCTGCCTTGGAGAGGGAGTAGAGATGTCCTTTCGGAGGAGTGGTTCCTGGCAGCAGGTCAATGGCCATGTCGCCTGGTCGATGGGGAGGCAGCTGGGCGGCTTTGGCTGAACTGAAGACGGTGGCTAGGTCATGGTAACAAGAGGGAATGTTGTCTAACACGGGAGGACTTGGTTCTGGGTTCGTGGAGACAGACGAGGAGGGTTGTGGCAGAAGGCAATGGTGATGGCAGTGCGCTCCCCACTCCAACACCATGCCTGACGACCAGGAGAGATGGGGTTCATGTAGGGACAACCAGGGGAACCCGAGGAGGAGTGGTGAGGTGATTATCTTGGTCACCAGAAATTGAATTTTCTCCACGTGGGAGTCCAGCCGGAGTTGCAGAGGGACCGTGCGGTGAATGATGGGCCCTGCGGAGATGGGATGACCATCCACGGAGGTTATTGTGAGAGGATTTGGGAGGAGTTCCAGGGGAATGTGATGTTGTCGGATGAAGGAGTGGTCTATGAAATTTCCAGCCGCCCCGGAGTCCACAAAGGCTGTGGTGGAGATGCTTCGCTGATGACATTCCAGGACGGCCGGGAGAGTGAGTCGGGAGGTCGGTGGCATCAGATGTGGAGGAAGGGGCCTAGATGGCCGCGCCGTGCTGATCTGCTGGGTGTCCCGTCTCCCCGGACGAAGAGGGCAGGTCAGGCGGATGTGTGAGGGGGAAGCGCAGTATGCACACAAACCCTCCCGAAAACGCCGTTGCTTCTCTTCAGGCGTGAGAGTTGTCCGTCCCAGCTGCATGGGTTCCCCCTTATGGTCTGGAGGAGTGACTGTGGGCTGAAGTGGTGATAGAGGCGGTCGAGGGGTCTGATGCAGGGTCGGAGTGGGGTCCGCAGTTTTCGGGAGAGCCAGCAGATGGCGATCAATTCGCATCGCGAGTTGTATGAGGGCCTCATACGTTGCTGGCATCTCCCGACTGACCATCTCACCCCGAATTCGTGGGGCCAGTCCCTCATAGTACATCATCCGGAGGGCGTGGTCGCCCAGCGGAGTCTTTGCAGCCAGGGTCCGGAATCTGGCGGTAAACTGGCTGACCGATGAGGTACCCTGGCGCAGATGGTAAAGCTGTGACGCGACGTCTTCCACACCGTCCGGATGACAGAAGGTGAGTTTTAATTCCTCCACGAATTCGGCATACGAGAGGGACGCAGAACTGGGGGAACTAATTCGCGCAGCCGCCCACTCTGCGGCGGAACCACCGAGCCGGGTTAGGAGTAAGGCAATTCGGGACCGGGCACTGGGGTAGCGGCTAGGCTGTAGCTCAAAAATCAACGAGAGAGCGGTGAGGAGCACCTCGCCGCTCCCCTCGGTCCCGTTCCAGCGCTCCGGGAGCGGCAAACTGGGTTCGGGAACCGCGGGGGGGCGAGGGCTCTGCGCCACGCTCGCCGCTTCATGGTCTCGGTGCGCGGCGGTCACTTCCTGAATGCGCTGCCGCAGGAAGCGAACCTCCTGCGACAGACTTCCAAAAAGATTCTCCTGCCGCGCTATCCGATCGCACAAAGCAGCGAGTTGTGAAGCGCGTAATTCGGGCTCAGTCATTCTGACACGCGAACCGGGACCAGAACGAGAGAGACGTGTAGGAGGAAACGAGAGACCTCAGTGCGGCGGGACGCAGGGAGGCAGGTAAGTTCCTCCGCGTTAATCTGCGAACGGGGACGGCGCGAGCCGCAACACCACACTGATGTTGTCGTTCGCGTATTAAGACACAAGACAGGGCAGGACAGGTTGACAGGAAGGAGTTCAGGTATCGGGAGAACAGAGAGGACAGGTACGGTCTTACTGGGAGCGGGTTTTCGGAGCCGAGTCGAATGGCGTGCGTCATTCAATGACTGAGCAATTGGCAGCTGCTCTCCAGCCTAATATATAGGAGTCACGTTACCTCGTTTCCGTGTTACTCCCGGTCACATGATGGAATCATGTGACAGCCGTAGTAAATCTTCGGCCTGTATAGGCCGTAGCTGTCCTCTTTGTGCGGAGATGAGTTATTCTTTTCAGGACAGAGCAGCGGCGACCTTGCTGAGCCGCAGGTGGAGGCCACAGACGCATGCCTGGTTCGACAAGGAAGGGCCTTATTTAAAGTTGAAGAAAAGGCGTATTGATTCATTAAGCAATAAATGCAGACACCAGAGGCTTTGCAGGCGCTTCTTCTTAAAAAGGAAATGTGTTTAAAAACCCACAGTGAGGTCACTTTCCGTATCAGCCAATCAACCGTGTGCCAGGCGTGACTGGAGAAACAATGGCGTCCAGAGACTATAGCGGCAGGTCTTATCGCTACATTAACCATCAGAGGCTGCCAATCAGGCACCTTTCACACCGCCTCTGTAATGGATGTCCCCGGCCTTGAGGTGCAGAGATAACTGGGTGGCCTGGCCTCTCCTCCTAAACTCCCCGCTGCAGAATGGATTAAGTATCGATCATAACTACCCTGGAATTGAGTTATTATGGCACCCGTGTCATTATTTCTGGATGACGGAAACATCATCTGAGAGCCACTTTGATAAGGTGTGGATTGGTGTCCTGGGCATGTGTGGAATGGGGTAGGATCATCTGTGGAAGCAGCGGATTCATGACCAACCGGACTGGCTCAAGCGATAAGCCTCGTGAAGCTGTAAGGAGATTTGTTGTCATGGTAACATGATGTAAACAAAAAATTGTTTTGAATTTGTCAACAATGAGAATGAGCGAAAGAAAATGAGTTCTTACAGGGAATATTGGAATACTGTTTCTGTCTGGATAAATCGGGAACAATGACACGTGGCACTTTATTTTATCACTCAAATGCAAGTGAAGTGATTGTCATTGTGAAGCACAACTTCAAGCTCAGTGACACCTCAGTGGCACCTTGGAGGCTTGGAATTCGGACCTACTAGGCCACCACTGCCCAAGTCAGACGTAGGCAATCAGATACTAGAACTATGAATTGTTCGGTATTTGAGAACTTTTTTGGATTGTGATAGACATTTAACTGATATTTGAGGGGATCCTCAGCACTGCACCCCTGTAGATAAAGGTTTTAGATGAATGAGGGATTTCTAAATGAAAAAAAATCTGGGACAAAAAAACATTTTTGTGCAAGTTATGGACTGCTGTATAACAGCAGTCTATAACTGTTTTATAACAGTTTTAACAAAAAATAAAGTAATTTTTTGATGGTTGGAACTTTCCAGAACTAAATAAAAAAAAACAATTAAAAGCTCATTGTGTTTTATCGTATTGAATTGCAAACCAAGGTATTTGAATGCTGCCAGTCTGATCCTCAGGGCTGTTGTATTTGTGGTAAAGGTCTAATAGGATATTCCCAGCTGGTGTGAGTATTGATTTCTTATATCAGCAGCCCACATCATAATGGAATAAGCCATCATTAGCTGGAACCTGCGAGAGGCCAGTTGTGTGACCCTGCTCTGCGCTAATGGGCATGCATGCCTGTCATATTGATTTGTGTGCCGCCATTGGCCCTTCCCACCTGTGCTTAAATGCTGGCCTTCATTTGCGAGGACAGTTCTCGATCACAATTGTGACACCGTCCATATCTGTGCCGAGCCACGTGACGTGGCATGGCAGCTTGGTCGCAGGGGTAAAATATGGGGCATCGCACAGACGGGACAGGATGCATCACATGCCTGCCATGTAACCTTGACTTGTCCACTTTCCCATCCAGGACAGAAGAATGTAACCCTTGACAGATTTCTTTTTTTACTGCATATTGATCGGTTGAAAAAGATTGAAAAATCCAAATTTATTTCTGCTTTCTTGAACTTTTTGTGCTTCCTTGCGTTCATTAAATACGTGACTCGCCTGGAACAACCTTCAACAAAGGACAAATAATTATGTGACATTCGGCATTTCTGAAAATTAAATTATGGTTTAAGTTTTCAGACCACGTGCAACAGGATGCAAATCGCATTCGAGTGTATGTGGGAAGAAAGAGGCGCGTGTCCTATTCAATTACATTTCTGCATAAAGGGATTGCTAATCCCCAACAACATTGCAATCTGTTAATGAATTTTCCTACCCTTTAAATTCCGCTTGTGTGACTTGGTTGCATGAACAGGCCTTTCCCCTACCGACACTTATATTTCAACTTGCACAAAGCCCTTGGTGCTGTGTGTCCAATGTCTGTTTTTGTGTTTGGAAATGAAAATTGTGTGTGTGGCCATAGACCTTGAGTTGAATGGTGACTACTAAATAACACTGAGTTAAATCATAAGTGCACAAAATGGTGATATTTATCTGAACTGAATGTGAACAGAGCTGTCATACACCTAGGCACAACAATACTCCCTAAAGTAGATAGCTGATGCCATACAGTAAATATGAATTTATTAAACAGACATTACACTAATAAACTATATAGGCATTTATGACACATTTTCACACCCTCCCACCTCAGACCTCTCATCATTCCTGTCTCTGCACCTCGATCTCTCTGATCCTCCAGCACTGCTCGACTGGTATCACCATCTCTCAATGCACTAGAAAAGCATTCGTCTAGACTCTTCTCTTTCCTGGACAAGTGGTGAAATGAACTTCTGAGTCACCAAAGATAAGATAAGATAAGATAAGAATATCATTTATTAGTCCCACAAATGGGAGATTTACATTACATATAAAATAAGAGCAGAAAACAAATTAAAGCATAGACAATATGCTAACTAAATAAAAGTTCAATGTACATCTAAATAAACAAATAAATAGTCCTAGAAAAAAAATATATCAGTATATATATATATATATATAACATTTATTTGTGAAGCTGTCCTTTTGTACAGAATGGAATATATACACACACACACACACACACACACACAAATATTGCACATAAGAAAAATGGAAATGGTGTATTGGATGTGTGTGTTTGTTTGTCTATGTACAGTATGTTTGTAGAGCCTGACAGCGGTTGGCAGGAAAGAACTGAGTCTCTCCGTGCCACACCGTGGGTGCCGCAGCCTGCCACTGAAGGAACTGCTCAGTGCTGTCAGGGTCTCCTGCATGAGCTGGGAGATGTTGTCCACCATTCTGCTGTCACTCACCACCTCCACTGTGTCCAAGGGCATCCAAGAACTGAGCTGGTTCTCCGGATCTGTTCCCGGCAGACCACACCATAAAAGAGTAACAAAAGGTCGTCGAGAGCAGGCCCTTCACTCCAAAAGATGGAAGAAAAACATTCGCCATGGAAGAAAAACATTCGGCAAATTCTCTATATGTAAATGTCCCCGGTTGGCCTACAGCAAGATTTTCCTTTGCTGGGTCCAGTTCACTGGACACCTGAATGTCTGCTGTGAGCTTGTGGCGCTGGATGCACTTCAAAGCATCACCGAGTCCGCGGGGTGCGAAAGGTCACAATATGAAATATACCCAATAATAACATAACTTATTATGAAAAACCATGGTAAAAATGAACAGGATATTTAGAGAATGGTGATCTCCATCTGAAAGTGACCTAATGGCCAGTCTGGGCACAAGTTTGTGCAGCTTAACCTTGTTCTGCTGCGTGAAACCGGGCCCGGATTGGATAAACACGCCGATAGCGCTGTGTTCCGCGTGCAGACGACAGCGGCGGTATTCCCATTAGAACCCAGAGGGCCGTTTGGCCCATGATGGATGGCGTATTAATGCTGTGAGCTGTGCCCCTTTCCTTTTGTCACTGTGCATTACACAAATTAGGCCAAACAAATCTCCCGGCCACCCCTCTCGCTTATAATGGCCAGTTGCCTGGATGTGACTCCGCCTGGTTAATATTGCTAATAGCCTTCATTTGAATGGCGCGTGTGGGCGGCAGTGGTTCCGCTCGACAGAAGCCCAGAATAGTGTTCGGTGTGGCCCGATGCGGCAATACATCAGGAGAGGTGGGCCGGCGCGGCCGTGCCTGCACGCCTGGCCGTGACAAATGGGTTTTCTAACGTCCCACTCTTTCGAATGAACACCCCGCCCTCCCTCTTTGTCCCTCTGCCTCTTCCTCGCCGGACCGGCCCCGGAGTCCTGCGACGGGGAGTTTAGCGCGACGGGGTTCTGGGGAGGCGAGACGTGTGGGCGTGGGCAGCTGGGCGGCGGGTGGGCGAGGACGTGGTCACCATCATTAGACCTTTCCCAGCGTCTGCTCGGGGATGACATGTGACGCGATCCCTCACCTTCGACATGACAGCCCTGCATTTACGGGCAAATTTATGCCGCCTGTGCCCTTTATCAGAGCTTGGCGCGGAGGGGTGGAGGCGCGGCCGCTTCCCCACTTTCATTTGTTTTATTGCCAGGCCTTGTCTCAAGGTAATGACAGAAATGTAGTTCCGTTAAAAGCAGCTACAGCAAGCAGTCAATATTTAACGAAGAACATTCGTTAATATATGGCTCTCAGTCAGCTCATCCGAAGTGCAGACTGGAGTCTGCTGGGAATAAAATGCCATGTAACAACGGAGGAGTAACGGGCCCGGTATTAATATTGCATGTACCATTTTCAGGCCTTTTCAACTCATGGAGCCACATGACGGTGAGGGTCACCGAGTTCATGGTGCGTAAAACAAGTTCCACCATTATGTGAAGTGAAGTGAAGTGAAGTGTCACATGTGATACACAGCAGCACAGCACACGGTGCACACAGTGAAATTTGTCCTCTGCATTTAACCCATCACCCTGAGTGAGCAGTGGGCAGCCATGACAGACGCCCCAGTGTGTGGGTACGGTGCTTTGCTCAGTGGCACCTTGGCGGATCGGGATTCAAACCGGCAACCTTCTGATTACGGGGCCGGTTCCTTAACCGCTAGGCCACCACTGCCCCATTAACAACCGTCCAGTGATCCCGTTGAGGAGGAAGATGCTCGTGGTTCATTTGTGCGGTCAGTACTCGACGCCCTCACCTCAGCGGCATTATCTTCTGCTGTGTGTCCAGTAACGCAGCTGAGAACCTGGTAGAAGCACACAGCACCTTCGGCTGCGTGCCGCACGACTTTTCCGGAGGCTTTTACTGTTTGAGTGTGTCTAATGTCAACAGGAACGTGCCACAGGTGGGAATGGAGGCAAACAGCACAAATCTCTCTCCACACATAATTAGTACGGTACACAAAAATTACATATATGTGTGTGTGTGTGTGTGTATGCTATGAATTGACTGTGTGGCTGTATCGATTGGCGCTACAGTACATCTCCAATCCCCAGCGGTGGGGCTCTCAGGAGCCAATCAGCATAAAAGGAAGCCGATGCGACAGGCAGAATTACCCCCAAAATGCTATCATCTGTATAAATCCCATCTCCCTGTGGCTGCTAACGGGGGAAACACATCTGTCCAGCGTGAGTTATTGATTTCATAAGGCGAGCGGCGGGCTAAGGCCGACGTGGCGTAACAAGCTGGTCCCGAGACCCGAGCGTGGCTCTCTACAATCCTACACCTCCTAATGTGCGGGGAAATCCAATTTCGCCTGGCCGTAATTGAAATTTATTTTGTCGCCTCGTTTTTAGGCCTGAGGATATAGCTTAAACCGCGTTAACCAAAGGATAAACGGAAATTGCAGGAAATATATAATGATTGTATATTCTGTGAGGCACAATGGCTGAGGTGAAAGAATATTTGCTAGTATCACTATATACATTATGTGTATAATTTTTTAGAAAGTTATATTCTGACTAACACATAAAAAAGCTTAATAAAAAGCTGTTTATTGTATGAAGCAAATCGTAAAAGTAAAACACCAAGATCAAAGTCATATAAAGTTATTATCTAATTAATTATTCAAAGACTAAGATGAATTCTAATTCAGACTCCACAGGCAGTGAGAAGGACATTTTTGTGAAGGTTTAATCAAATGTTTTACTATGCATAATTAATGCACTAATGCATTTAAAACATGCATTTTCTATTCATTTGTGGTAGCATCCATTTAATCTAGTTTGGAAAACCACAAACATACGATGCAAATAAAACCTCTAGACATTGCAAACCAAGGTTTACCTTGTTTTACTTTGAAAGCTCATTTTTAGGCGCCATCTAGTGGTGCCTCATTAAATGACACCACTGTTTATTTATGGCTATTTATTTCTTAATATTTAGCAGGAATCTACCAAATCTAGTTCTCCGATTGTCCATCCCAAGACTAGTCCTCTCCGGTTAAGGCACAGCTGTTCCCCTCGTTCTGAAATTCATGTACTTTTTTAATGAACAGGTGATCAGATTGCGTTCAGTCATTTTGCCATTCAGTCATTTTTGTCCATGTAAAAGTGTGCGCATGTTCAATATTATCTAGTGATTTGCATAATCATGTTCACTGCTCATCAAGAGGAGCATTTCCCAACTGCCTGCATTCTAATGATTAATTGGAGTTTCATTTCCCTTATCAGGCATCACATTCAGATCCTGAAATCCCTACAATCCCCGACATTCACTGAACACCAATTGGCCCCAATACATTATTTAAAGACGGGCTGAGCGATATGCTGTTCTGTTTGATAGCAGATAAGAGGGGAGGGCATTTTCCCAATTTACGTTCTCAGCCCTTTGTGTGGCATGACCCCGGCGGTGGGGTCGTGGCTGCCGAACAAAGTGTTTATCACTCGTCAGGTTTTGCATGCCGGATGGGATTTCTCCCGGTGGTCTGACGTGGCAACCGTTGTTGCTTTCGCCTTCCAGTGCACATGAAGGTCTTATGCGCATTTCCCACAGAGCTTCTGGGAAGCCGCGGCACGGTGGAATGTGTTCGAGGGTGCCATTTGGCAGAACAATGCTGCCCTTATCTGTGTGTGTACCCGCACGTGCATACGTGCATGTGTGCGGTGCTGAACATCTGGCACCGGTGTGATTGGTGTGGTGTGCCCGCAGGCCTCTTTCACAAGTGATAAATGGCTGTGCTCTGAACACGTCGCCAGGGGCTCAGCCATCTCGCCAGGAGAGGCCTGTTATTCTCCCTCCGAGTTCCTTATCGCAGAACAAGAACGAGATAAAACAATGGGCAGCCGTACAGGGTGCAGGCTGATAACTCCACATTCTCAGGCATTGCTTTTAAAGTGGTAATAAGTCCTTACAAATAAAAATGGAGCATTGCATCAGTGGGCACCATGCACCGCTGTTCTTACAAATGAAACCGCTCACGAGAGCACAGGCAGGACATTGATAAAGCGGCCCTGGTAATGCGCCGCACGTTTTAATAGTCTGTTGGCCAGTGCCAGTTGAGGGGCTTTGTGGCCACACTGTAAACATGCTCTGGTGAGATGAAAAATAAAAAAAATTATAAATTGCTGCCAAATGCATGACTTTCGATCAGCATGCGTAGTAAAACAAATGCTGGTCAGGCCTGGATAAATAATGTGCACTTAAAATCCTGCATCCAAAACTATGAAATCGACAGGAAATCCAAAGCAATTTTTCTCTTTGCACAGTAGATTATTTTAATTTATTTTTAATTTCACGACTGAGGTAAAAAAAAAAAAAAAACATTTCCTGTCCACATATCTTTGTGTTGTGTTAATTTTGTAAGTTGTGCTTAACAGTAACAGCATTTGAATGAATAATTATATTGCATTTTTTTTATAATGCCCTCAGAAATTGTGCAAAAGCATTGGATTCAATGTATAAAAATTTTGAAATACGCATTATGTGTACTATCATATAAAACGCAGTATTTTTTATATTTGTTTAACTTAAGTTGCTTTTAGTAAAGGTTACAAATCCAAAATAATAAAATGATAAAATGTTTAGATGTTTTTTTTTTATGAATACAAATAATATGGCATAATGGACAGGGGAAGAAGAAGTATAGATGTTGTTAAGCATTATTCTTTTGTCTGAGGCTTGCAGGAACAACATTCGCTTTGGTGGGTTCGTTCTCTGGATGTTCCCTCGCTGAAGCCAGACTCTAATGACCACCTCACATTTTAATGGATGAACCAGAGCTCTGCGGTCTGGAGACGTATTAGGCTTTTCCAGTGCCAGATAATAATTGATGAATGACCACGCTGTGAGACAGTGACAGCCTGGTTGCCTGACCTTTGCCCTCTGCTAGTTCAAGCCTTATATTTGTGAAATAGCCAATTATGGCTGGGCCTTTCCCAAGTAATAGGCCAATGAGCAAATGGGCATGCTGGGACGTAGTGATGGAGGAGGACCAAAATAAAGTTCTGCATGAAACAGCTGCTCCCACACAACGCCTGGCTTGTGCTTCAGATCTGGGAGAAGGAAGCCCAGGTACATTTGCCTCCAACGTGGGGGTCCGCACCCTCTATTGACTTTAACTTTATGATCCGTGGTACAATCATGTTTTACAGAGCCTAATTTAGCAAAATAAATCCTCCTTTTAGAGGCTGTTAAACTGGTAATGGAAACAGCCATGGCCATAGATTCTTCCGGAAACTATTAAATAGCTTTCCCCATTTTCTATTTCGGGAAGGGACAGTCACACATGGCGGTGAGCGATCTGTCTTTGTATGGGACAGTGAGGAATTCCAATCTATTCCCCCAAATCACATTATCAGAGTGAATATATGACTGCATCTAAATATAAAGCGTGCTGGGGGATGAAGCATGTGGCGGCCTGCTTTCTGCTGAATATACGGCCTGGCGGGGTGATGAGCGCAGCAGAAGCTCCCCTCGCCGTAATTGGACTGCTTATTTTTACACGCCTGCTGGGGGGAATGGGTTCCCTCCATCTCCCGCTCGCGCACTCAACCATGCCGGACCGTCTTTTTCTTCCCAACGGACGCTTGTCCAATGGTAAATAGACACAACTGTAAATTTAACAACAAAGTATAGTTTAGATTAGTATAGATTGCTGTAAAATGATTTTGTCATGTCATGTATTAGGTTTATGTAAAGAAACTGAAACGTTTCATTCATTTTATAATCAATTGTAATTATATTGTCAGTTCATAGAGCAAATAGTGGCTGCAGCACAGCACATTAGGGAGTTTTGTTAATACCACATCAAGAATGTAGATTTTACAGGAATAATCAGATGCAAAAAAGAAGGGGCAGTTTAGCAGTCAGCGTTATCTTGGAGAGCTGATTCGTTGGTACGTAATTAATTCTGAATCCCAGAAGACATCCGGTTTTCTAAACAAAGTTTAAATAGTGAGGAACCTGTAGGCGTGACTGACGCTCCATGTCCGATTTAAAACCCTGCCAGTATTCACTCTCCCCGTTTCCCTCCTAATACACAGTGGTGTACACAGTGGTAAAGACAAATGTGATCCATGCTATAGACATCTCTAGCTGAACCATTCTGATGGGTGACCCAGTCAATGTGACATTTGTGGACATGTCCCATGTGTTCCGTTTTATACAGCACAGCCGAAACGGAAGCCTAGTAGCACTGGCTTATGTCTGAACCAGGGCGTAATGAATGAATGAGATGAACGAGTGATCCCTTTAATAAAGTGCGTCTTGTAGGTGGTGGGCGGGTCTGCTGTTTGCTGTTTAAGTGCACAGATGCATCAAGCAATGAAGAGCAATGGCCTCTCTGTTGTCCACTCAACCACTGCCGAGATCTTTACAAGAGGACAGGGGGAAATAAGGGACCTGCAGTTACATTATTGGAGGCCCTGATGATAATTATGACTTGTGGGTCGTGTTTTATGACCCAGTTGTTCTCTTTAATATCATTTAAACCCGAATCATGGGGGACTGTACTGAATGGGCTCTTTATGGGAGATTTATTATGGGCTTTACCACGCTTTGCGAGGCATTGATTGTATGCAGAAAAGAGATGCAGTGAGAGGTTGCGGGTCCATGCATTCACGGTTGTGGAGGGCACAGCCAAACAGATATGGGTTTTGGCTTTGGCACAGCTGTTGTGTCGGTAAGAACAATAAATGCTGCCGATAGCAGATCTTGAGTGTGATGCATTCCATACAGAGCTGTCATTACAGTAGCTTTGATTGGCAGGGGGCAATGGACCCTGGGTTGGGGAGGCGTGCTGGTCAGTGCAAAGAGTTCTGGTCCATTTGTTAGTCAGAGGCTGAGAAATGACCCTGCCGACCCCTCAGTGACCCCTCAAACACAATTACACACAACGTGCTGGCATTGGTTACAGATACCCTTGGCCAGCATAGAGCCAATGTTTGATTTCTGCTTGCTGTTCTTCACTCAGCGATGCATAGCAGAGACAGAAAGAACCACAAATGTTCTGCAGCAACATATGTGCATCAGATTCTGCAAACCTGGTAGGATCTTGCAACATATTTCATAATGTTGGGCTGATGATGGATTGGGTTTGCTTACGTCTAAAGTATTTAAATAAGCCACAGTGTAGTGTGTTAGATAGGTGCATTTTTCAATTGTTAATGTCAATCAAAGTATTAACTCAAAATCCAAATCTAAAATGCTATGGTGACCATTGTCCCACTGCCCAAGCACACAATAATGCAGCTGTTAATGAAAGAGAAGAAAATCCCAGAATGCCAGAAATAAGGCAAACAACCTTCTTGCACAGGTTGTACACAAGACAAAGAAAGACTAAAGGAATTGTAATGCTATATAAAGGTGAACAGGATAAAACAAATCATTTGTCCATGTGAAAGTGCGAACCCTAGTGAGACCTGTCACAGCTGGGACGTAATGGACCAAAATGAACCATACACCGGATCTGGCCAGCGAATGACGTTTTTTTTCTGGTTTTGAATGAATATCCGTACATTTTGATATCCATGAAAAGAAAATCTAGTGTCTGCCCTACTTTTGCCCTACTTCCCTTTCACATCTCTGTACCTGCAGCATTGATGCTGTAACCCTGACATGAACTTAATAACACTTGGGGCATTGTGACAAAAATTGGTCCACCAAGCAGCCACCATGATGTGCACATTTGGGCAACGATTTAATGTTCGCAGGCTGCACGCTGGCAAATATTTTATTAGCGCGGCTGTCAAGAAAAAAACAAGCTCGGAAGATGGATGCAAATTGTAAGACAGGAAAAGACACCTGTGAAATTCTTTGTACAAACACACACACACACACACACACACACACACAATGAAGGCAGGGTGCCAGGAATGAGACTGTCCTCCTTTTTGAGCTATTATCATTTGCCTCATCTATTTCCACTTTGCTGCGTTTGCTGCACTCTCAGCTGTAATTGTGTGCCGGCGTGTCGGCTCGTCACCCTGCAGCTCAGCGTGGTTCCTGAGCCTGGAGGAACCTGCTGCTTTCTTCTCGTCTCTTCTTCCTTTCGCTTTTTTCCCCCCTTGTGTAGAGAGTTCACCCCATCGATTTTTTCCCCCTCTCCTCTGCTTGCTTGCAATAGTTCTCACCGTTGCCTTCTTTATGGGTTACATCTTTATATACGGCTATAATTTATGTAACTGGTGCCTAGTTACTCGGTTACTCACACCATTCAGAACTGCTACTGCGTGTCCTTGACGTTGGTCAGTTCCTGCTAACAGCAACGGTAGTGACCAGTGGAATCACACAGTGCGTATAAAGAAACATGCACCATAAACAGAATTTGAACCCACAACTGGTTCATCAAGGGTGTCACCTACTATCTTCCTTGATGTTCCATCAGTGTGAATGTTCACTCTTCAAATGTCACCTTAGCGTCAGAATTGTATTTCTTCCATAATGAAATACGGTGACGGTTGTAGGAAGGATTTGTGAAAATATGTAAAACAAGTGTGATTGTGGGTATTGTAGTGGCAGACCAATTAGCTACAATGCAATAAAAATTCAAAAAAGACCTGTAACTAGTAAAACATTATCTGGCCATTTTCTTGTTTGGGACAAATTCTAGATTGTTAGATAAATTTCCCTTTTTTTCTCATCAATTCTGGGGACCAACTTTAATGATTTAAAGTCGTTTAATGAGCCTAATGATTCTCTGTGTGACCTTAGGCCTCACCTTTTCCAGCCTGGTTAATAACCCACAAGAATGCACCCTGATTGGTAAATTGGGACTAATTAGGCAGACGTCGGGTTCGCTGGCGACGATGGAGCCGTTGAGTGATGATCATGTCAGCCGCTGCCGATATGTGCACCGGAGCTCAGAGTGCTGCTTTTCACTGGGCTTTAATAGAAGCCCATTAAGAGCAATTACGGCAGGGGCCTGTAGGAGAGGTCTGAGAACACCACCCACCCGTCCTGCTCTTTGTTAAAAGAGCAGCCGACATGAATCATGAGAAGTGTCTGATGTCAAGAGGTATCATCCCACAGTTCATATCCACGATAAGAGCTGGGGAAAGAGTGGGAATGTTTTGGATGAAACATAGTTAAGGGCAGAAATGATCAGAATGATCATTGATTTTTTTGAGTCTACGACTTCAGACTCTGAAGTTAATGGATGTTTCTCTTGTTGTTAAATTCTGTAACAAAAAAAATTAAAATATTGTTTGGCTATTTAAACAGTTTGGAAGTGGATTCCAGCCATCCAACCCATGGACCGATCCTGCAGAATCAATATTAAATATTCGCCGTAAATATTGGGCCCCTGCCTCTACCCTCGCTCTTCAATTAGCTGCTGAAATGACAAATCGTATATCTTCACAGGACAAAAGAGTCGGACAGTTGGCCATTGTGGTGGGACACAGGAATTACAGAGACGCTCTGCTGCCTGCTGAGGTCAGGGCCGTGTGTAAAATGTTCAGATCACTGTACGGTTTCTGATGGACATGTGCTGGGAACATGAAACATTGTGCCAGAAGAAGCGTAACGCATTCCTCTTCAAATTTTTAGTATATGCAGATTTAAGGTTGGTGAGATTTGTTTTGGGGGAGGTGTGTAGGTTAAAGCAAAAAAATTATGATTGTGTGCAATCCAGGCTTGGAGCTACGAAACTGGTTCATGCTAGAATCGGAACACTAAAAATAGTTTTGCCCGGAACTTGGTTCCGTCAGAGGCGTTTCAAATCGTGCTCTCAGGCCACATGCATCGTGAAAATGCAGACGTTCTTCACCTTCAGAGTTAGTGAGGCAGCATGATATATATTCCTCCCTTTCCTGCTGTGTTAAAATTAGCCGGGAGAGCAGCGTGTCTGCGATGCCACGGCTCTTAATGGAACTCGCCGTGTTTACAGGATGGAACTGACAGGCTCACGCTACGTTTTACCTGCCAGCCTTTCTCCAGTGGCCTCAGAATTATTGCATGTGCGACAGTCAAATTTCAAATTCTAGTAATTCTAGCAAAACATATCACAAATACACAACCTTATGACGCGTAGACTGCTTTGCCCTGATTATATCTTTCAGTTTTGTTGTTTGTTGCATTTAATTGTCTTGAATTTGAGACTGCCGCACAGAGCCTGTACACCTGCACATTAAAAGTAATGGAAAGTGGAACCGGTGGGTGTTCGCAAATAACAATCGCGTGCGGAACGAGCCCTGAAAGCACATCTCCACACCATCTGAGTGGCGTCAAGCAGATATTAAGCGAGAGCCTCTCAGGTGCTGCCGAAATCCGCAGTGTTTGTCTCCTGGCTGTGAAGAGTGTGGAAGACTGATGAGACTGTCAGTGTCCTGCTCCTTTTTATTTTTTTTCTTGTTTCTCACATGCCGTAAAAATCTATCACTGTATCCTAATAATTTAACTATAAAGCCGATGTTGAAAAAAGTACAAATTTACCAATGTTATATATATATTTTTTTTATCCAGAGCAACTTACAACATGCTTCCATGTTACCATCAATCAATTTATCGATCAATTCTGGTTCACTAGGACCCCTCAATTATGAATACAATCTTTTTATTCACTATGTTGTACTTTCTATACATAGAAACTACAATATAATGTAATATAATATAAAATAATGCATAATTTAATATAATGTAATGATATATAATGATATATAAAAATTACAACAACAAACTTAAACTGATGACACTGTGATAATAATGCATTATTAAATAGATTGTAACTCAGTGATCATGTACCAGTTGCAGTACAATAGTTTTCAGATATTTTTATTATTACATCCTATAATACTGTAGCAATAATAATGAATAATGAAACTAATGCAGCGCACATGAACGTTGTGTACAAGGGGAGAAATAGTCCAGAATGAGGATGTAGGGTTCATCTTCTTATTTCTGTAAAGACAGTAAAATTCTGCTTTTTGAGCAGCTCATTGATTACTTTACTGTAGCGCTGACACTTCAGGATGAACACTTCTAGGTTGAAGGGTGCCAGGCACAACAATAGACTTTTGTCTGGGCATCTAAGGACATTTCTACAGGCTTCAGGGCGCTTCAGATGAACTAAACTTTTTTTCCTCTTCGGTGTGGTTAGTGTCTACTGGTGTGAATAGAGTAATATGTGCCGTGACCCACAAAAAAATTTACTTCCATGTCCCTCCATCTGCGGTGATACATCTGATCAATCGGCAGAGTTCTCGTATTATTTTAAGCGAAGCCTTTTAGTTCCCTGTGAGAAAGGGAACCGAACCAAGAGGAAAATGATTCAACACTCACCGACTGATTCGGACCAGAGCAAACGAACTAAGATGTGAACGCGCCCTGAGTCTCTCCCCAGACTGCCGCGCTGACGGATAGCATTATTCCCCCTCTCATAACCAATGTCTGATTTGTGAATATTGCTCCCCTTTGGTTTAATCTAGCCGTGTGCTATGAGCTGGAAACCATTCCCACAAGGCCACTTCCACCGGCCTTAATTTATCTCCTCTGGATTAACACCGTGTTGCCACAGAGCTTAGCGGCCCACAGCTGTGCGTTGTGGCGGAGGGCAAATATATAGTGACCTGCGGTGACCTTGTATACAGGCAGCAGCACGGGGATGGATATTAATGCCGGCTGCATCTCGCATTATGTTGTTTACCCACCATTGGCGGATATTGGAGGCCCTGGCTGCCCTTGGCGGCCGTGGGATGGTAATGAATCCTCTGCGATGTTGCTTCTGCAGGACTTTGCACTGGCGTTGATGAACAGCGATCATTTAACTCCATTCCTGAGGAAATAGTGACTTCAGGGTCACGTGCTGAACATCTGAAAAGAAGATGATACGGCCAGGGTAGCCATGTTCACCTTGGCAGCTCCATCTTTCAGTCGGATGCCCCATTAGTGAAACGCATGGTGTCATTACATGGAGACAATGGGGTTTCATGTCTTGAAGGAAAAAAAGAAAAATTAACATGATCAACTTTGGCATTGACCTACCTTGTATTTGTATGGAAAAAATGGTCAAAAATGGGCATTAATCCTAAACATTTACATTGACTTTTTTGCGACACTGCTCTATGTATGTCTGATAACATTGCTATTTTAGAATGTTTTATATATCAGATTTTATCGTTAATGTGACATATTTTTTTTTATTTTGAGTATTGTTGAATTTATTAAGGTGGTAGTTAACCCAGCCCCCTGTTGCATTATTGTACTGTAAACCACTGACTTGGCGCTATATTAGATGTAGCACATTGGGAATAAACCCAAAACTGATTTCACACATTGTATATAATTTCTGTGGTTGTGAAAATTAACAAGTAAATCACTGTTATTTATTAATAAATATGTAACACATTTAAATGAATCAATGCAATAAATTATTTTCAAACAGTTGCACATGGCTGCCAAGAATCTCAAACATGGGAGCAATGTGCTTGCGTTGATTCCATGATTCGCCTGCTTCTTGTTTTATCTACGGTAATCCGATCGGATCGCTGGTCACTCTTTGTGAATTTACATGAATAAATTCCTCGCCGCAGCAAAGCCGATACAAGCCAGCCGCAGTCCTGGGCCGTGGCATCACACCGCTTCTCTGGAGGCTCGTCACCCGCCTCTCCACCAGATGAGGCTCAGCGGAGAGCCCCCATTGTCATAAGCTCTGTCAAACATTGTGGTTGCCATGCCGACCGTGACTGAACAACCCTTTGGAGGGAAATGCGGGCGCACCCCTACACTTCATCATCTGACATTCAATAATTTGGTGTACCTAATAACTGCAGAATCAATGCTCCTCCCTGGAGAGTCTCGGTGGGGATGTTTGTGAGTGTGCCGTCACGGCGCTTTATTTGTTTCCGTGTTTTCTGTCCTAAGGAGCGAATCAGAAGAGGATTCCTGTGGGGAGTATATACAGGGTTAATAAGGAACCAGGTCTCTTACGTGGCTCTTTGGAGGATATCTAACATGTACATGCATACAGTGGTGGAAGATGATTTAGGAAGATATTTTTCACTGGAGGAGACTTCGTTCAGACTCTTCTGAATTTGCTCAGGAGAAGCAGCCTGTGATGAATAGAAACGAGACACTTTTGATGTAAAGAGAGTCAGAAATGATAAGAGGAAGTATTACGATTTTGCATCAGTTCATGTCGGTATGTAGAAGACAAGCTAGTGCAGAAGGTGCCACTTGTGGAAAAGGCAGATTTTATCATGCCACAAGGAGACATGGAGAAGCAACCACGGAGGAACAAGGTCAAAAACTGATGTCTGTTTTCATGGCCAAATATATTATATTATAAATCATTCATTTAAATAATATGAATGAAATAATATGAACTATATCATACATATATTATAATTGTTTAATTAAATTGTCCTTTGTGCAGAGAAGTGATTTCATTTTGGTCAGTATACTATATTTGCTCAACCAGTACCACATTTTTGTGGATCTTATTAATTTTTGGATTGTTTTGCTTTGTTTCCTTATCAGAACAGCTGAAAATAAGATTTCCGCCCCTCGGCTATCATGATAATACCTGAGTAATCTCTGCTTCCTGGAAAACAAAATGAAGTCCGAGCCATCGGTGATGTTATTAGGGGGGAATCTGTCTGTGCTTATTTGTTGGAGTGTTGTGACAAGTTAAAGATTTTAAGCTTATCCCGAGGCAGTGCGATGGCAGAGGGTGCCGAAGGAAAACATGCCTGTTCCATTTCGCCACGAACGACGCGGTACATGAACGTGGATGGGCAGCGATTTTGTTGCCTCGTGTGTTGCTGACGGGCGTCGGGCAACAGGACAAGGTTACCATGACGCCCGTTCGTCCACATGCTATTATCAAAACGACTTTTTCTTCCGGAGATCAAGAAACAAATGCACATGTCAAACTTTTATAGAATCTCTGCCGCGAACGGAGAACTTTTATGAGGCAATTCTGCTTTTGCAAGCTGCTGAACAAGGTTTGAAAATGGTTTTGCCCCGGAGGTCGGAAGAAATGCACCTCCTGTTGAAATCAATCTGGGAGGCCATTGGACTGGCGATCATTTGTAGTGTTGTTCCCTTGGAAAAATGAATGAAAACTGGGAGAAAAAAAAAACTGCATCATGTTTAACTGGCTTAAGCAGAGTCAGGCCCACATGCAAATGTATTTTTTTTATTTTTATTATTAAATCTTTATGGTGTGTGCTGTTGTTGCAAAAAGCAATGATAATCAAGTGCAAAATAATAATCAAGATGTTTAAGGAGTAACTTCACACACTGCATAAAGCTAAAAGAGTGGGCGTGGCTGTATAAAGAGAAGCAACATTGGAATGCCAATGAAATTTGGTGAACTGTAGCAACGAATGTGCCCTGCCAATAATAGTACAAATGCAAGAATAAAAAAAATGAAAGGGGGATTAGAAGTCATTTTCATTCAACAATCTGCCGAAAGTCATATTATTTTGTAAAATTAAGACAGTAATGGTTGTCATTGTTACATATGTGCAAATTAAAGTATTTAAAAAATGTATTTTCATGGATTTTCTGCATATCCCAAAGCCATCATCTTATTGGTTGAATTTTTTTGTGCTATATTTCTCCTTCCACCCCTGTAATATTAGTAAGGATTTTCAACTGCAGGAGACCTTGGGAGTTTTACCGGCCGAGCCAGTCAGCCATACTTCTTGGTCGATAGCAATAATGACATTGGGCCGGTGGGCAAATAATGGGAAAGGGCGCGGTTTAAGCGGTGCACACATTTTTTTTGTTCTCGGCCTCTGAAAGCAATTGCCTAAAAGACCCGACGCAGGACATGGAGGGTTCACGAGTCTATCAGGGCACTGCTGATATCAGCATAAGTCTTAAATGTCTCATGAAGCTGCCGGTGCCCTCTGTGCAGATTGTCCTATAGATCTGTTTTTCCTCTCGTGGAGAAACAAAACTCTCTTTCACAATTTGGATTTTATTGACCATATTGATCACTTGCGGCGGGTTAAATCAATCGAGCGGCAGCTTCACGCCGGCTTTGTCTGTCTCTCATTGTCAGCGGGGGGGCTTCATGTTGCCGGATAAGGGCTTTTTCCCCAGAAGCAAGTGACCGTCGCTCGCGTTTTTGGCCAGTGATATCCTGAAACCGCGGCGTGAAATCTCTCCTGTTTCCAAGAGGGAACAGGACGCATGCAGCGATTTCACCATCCGCGTTGCCATGGACTGTCTTAAAAGTCTTTAGCAAAGAAAACCAAACAGAAGCACCGGAAACCCCAAAAAACGAGACATTTGCCTCTGTGTCCATTTATTAACGCTACAAAAACCAAAAAAAAAAAACGTGAAATGGCACCAAATGGGTGTGAAATCACAGTCCTCGCTGTGGTGGGTCTCTTCAGAGACAGGAGCGCTGTTAGGCACAGTGGGGCATCAGAAGGGAAATCATGTCTTCCTTTTCTGTCGTGTAGCTGATTGGGACCCGTCCTAAAATGCTCAGGTCCCCCGGAGAGGAACAAATCTGTTCCCCACGCCCAACTTTTGCTTTTGTAATATGCATCATGGCGTCAGGAGCCTTCATCGTAAAGGTCGGCGTTACGGCAGACAATGGAGAGAAGTGGGCTAAGCGGAAATCCATTTCACCCCGGGGCCGCTATTTAAAGGATATTTTTTACCTTAAACTCATCAATGGCGAGCGATCCTGCAGGTCTCATGTCAGGCGCCATATGTCCTCCCACTGTGACCGTGTAATCTTTTTAAGCCGCTGTGGCAGAGAGGACAGCTGGAGGCTGTGCTGCTTTCCTGGGCTCGTGTCGAAGAGGTGGCGAGTCGGGTGGCGTGGGGTGGCATGGGGCTGCGTCGGCGTGGCGGTCACCCTGGAGAGGCGAGGCCGTGCAGCATGTCAGCGACGGTGAAAGCACGGACGTTTGCCGACAGTTCTTGACAATTCGCTCTATTTTGAGTAGAAATTAACCTTTGAGAGGCACTGTCCTCATTTTAATTCTATAGGGCTTTTTGGGGGGGGGGGGGTTGTAGGGTCATTAATAATGCATGATCGGATGAATATGGCATGAGTAAACAGACACGTCAATCACAACCGAGACAGAAATATACACAATCTTTACAAAGAGTCTTTGCTCCTTGGGGTTCCTGCATGTCCCACTGGGCAAATGTGTGTGTGAAAATGACAGATCTGGTACAGATCTTATTTCCAATACCAAATGAGATCTTAAAAAATAACAATAATTATGGGCCGAGTCACTATAACGATGAAAAATGTTGAGGTAAACATTTCATAAATGCTATGGTGCTGCTAATTAATGCAGCATTATAAGGGTTTAGGCTACATCATGATAATCACAACCATGTTCCCATTATTATGTCTTATGAAATGCTACTGATAAAATATGAATGTTTGCAATGTATACAAATATCCCATAATGATATAGATGTTGAAATTAATATTTATTGTCTATAATATACTGCCCAGCCCTGGGCTCTTTTGCATCATAGCTCAAGTGACTGAGATGAATGCAACTGTATTAGAAAGCAGCAGGGCGGCAGCCAGGAGTCAGTGAAATGAAATGTTAGGAGCTGGATCTTCTAGAAGTGCATGCTTCATCCATGCTCAGGCCCACACAGCGGAAACATGCATCGCCCCTCATAGAGGGCCTTTCACCAGGAGATCACAGGAGGTTTGGTGGGGTAGCTTTGAAGCACCGAGAGGTGAGATATGATTCCTTTGATTCCTCAGAATCCGCTGCAGTCAGGGGCTTTTGTCCGCTGAAAGGACACGGGCGGCGTCTTCTGATGCTGAATCGTGGAAAGATGTTACCTGCTCAGCAAGGTGAATTATCAGTGTCCGTGAAGCATCATGCAGTGTGTGGTGGCCTGTGGACAAGGCTGGGCAAGATGCTTTGAATAAAAATAGCAGTAATGTATCCAGAATACATATAAAACACATGTTCTTGTGTTACTGGTCACATGACTTGGATGCTTTTTTTTTTAGTTAAATGTAGTAGTAGAGTCAGAGTCAAAGTAAGCAACGGGGGTAAGCCCCATATGGGATTTCTCACATAAATATGTGACGCACGCTACTGTTGGCAACAGGCATGTAAGCATCAAAACGAATAATATTTCAAATTGAATATTACACGGTCATCCAGCACATTGAGCAAATGTTATTTTTTACATTTAGAATACATCTGCTGCAGTAGTCTCTGTTGTCAAATACCGCCTTGTCAAGTGCTTCTGTGATTTTTGTATTCTATATACGTATTGCCATTATATCCAAAGCCTGAGTATGGATAGAAGTATATGAGTTTATGTTAGGATACTTTACTACTTTACTGCCAAACCTCTGAATGGCCCATCCGAATGGACTAAAAGGCCTATTCTATCCACATAAAAAGTTTGGTTGATTTGGCAAGTTTAATAATAATAGTTAAAAATGATATTGCTGAATGTGCTATACACGTCAGAGAGATGGCTGATGGAACAATTTGACAGGGTAACACACATCTGCTTTTTTTATAGCTGTTTTGCATTTTTCAGTGTGAGGATCAGGTGTCGTGGAGAAAGTGTGGAGAAAGCATCGATTAGATTTTTTTCCTATGTAGAAATATCTCGCACATCACTTATACTTTTTGGATAGTCAGCATATTGTTGCGTATGTGCGTAGGAAAAAAAAGAAAGATGGCTAGAGAGGAGTGTATTAGTCATTTCCAAGATGCAAGAGAATTTTACCTGCACTCCTGTTCATGAGAGGCTGAACCATGAATACAACCACAGAGGAGAACCGTCATAAAGCATTTTCACAGCTGTTGAAATAAGACGTCACGAAGGTGGATGATGGATGGGCCTGGAGAAATTTCCTTTGTGTCTATGCACACCCTTGCAGTTTTGCCTGATCAAATGTTTCCCGCTCATCCCGTCACCGAGCTTTCATCTGCGCCCCACTGTACCCCCGCTTTTTTTTTTTTAACGATGCAGGAAGGGGGATCCCTGTTTGTCTCATGTTTGGTTTGGTTCTGTTTTCTCCGCTCGCAGTTGTGCTCCTCGCAACACGACAGCTTCACGACGGTGAACGCGCTGTCAGAGAACACGCCGCCCCGTCCTCGTCTCATGTGTGCTTTGTTTCATCCTGCCGGGGACAGGGGCGGGTGGTGTCAGAACCCTGTCGAGCTTGTGAAATACTAGTGCACAAAACACACACACACGGTCTGTGGACTGCTGCATGTTTGTACGGAGCTCATTAATGTTGTTGTCACATTTGACGCGTGGAGAGAGGCAAAGAGAATACCCGATATTAACCAGCCTGAGACGTTTCATCTAAAAGCAGTCTTTGATGTAGCAGAGTTCTTTTTTTTATTCATTTTTACTTGGTAAGTGTTAGTGTTGTTTAGTCTATAACAACTGTGATGTGCCTGTTACATTCGTCTGTTTAATTCGTAACATTTAAGGCATCTGCTATATCAAGATGCCATTGAAATTCGATGCCCACACAGTGGTGTGGCCGAGAGCCTCATGGCCTCACACATTGGTTTGAATCCGGGGTCCGCCACTGTGTGGAAGGCTGGTGCGGGTGCAGGTTTTGAAGACCTCTTTTCAGTCAGCTTTTGATAAAGTCTCATCCCATGGTTCTGATCACTTCTATGATTGGACGAATGAGAGGTAATTCCAAAAACTTTTGTCCACATAGGCCCTCCATGGATCAGGTTTCTCCGCCCTGGTAGTGTTCAGTTCACAGATATGGAGCAGCACCAACAGGGTCCAGTGAGAAGGAGATCGACTTTGCGAGATCTGAGGCCAGTGACGAATGGGCCTTTGCATCGCTGGATGTTTAATTACCATTTACCCTGACAGTCCGGATCAATAATAAACTGATTTCCTCCCTGTAAATGAATGGCCTAACAACTGGATATTTGACAAACTGCAATTCAGATTAAGAGGAAGTCACGCTCAGGACGATGTAACAACTACTGGACGATGTAGCACTGGACCTTATTCCATCGTTGCTACTCTACGCTCATTTGTTTTTCTGAATGCCTGTGTTCAAAACCAACAATATTAAAGCACAGTGTGACATAATTTGTTCCCCAAAAAGCAGTGTCCTGCGCACATAGATCTAATACTGACTGGGACATATTTTGGCGGCATCGTTCGTAACATCAGATGATGTCTTTATAATAAACACTCAAAAGGCAATAACAGTGCAGGTTTGAAACATGAAAAATAAGGAAGGACTAGACATTTCTGAATGCTTTCTCCATATCTGTAACCTATAGGGCTACCTAGAACTGGAAGGTCATTCATATGGTTGTATGCACCTCTATGAATACCTCATATTTGGAAATTGAATTGGATTGAATATGGATTATGATTGTATTTCCAACATTGGCTGTTTTCACTATTAAACCATATTTAGGGTTGTATGGACAAGGTGGTGCAGTGTTTATCCAAAAATTGGAATTACATTTTTGCATCCTCCCAAGGGTTCTTCCTTGGTCCATGATGCTTCTGTCCACCAGCGGCCCAGTAAGAATCCTTCTGTTGAATCAGTATTATCAGGCTGAACCCTTCCATGTGTCCCAAGGGGACTGACTCTGGATGGAAGTGAAGGAATAAATATGAGTGTAAGTGCCTTCTTGCTAGGTGTGATGGTTGGTGTGTGGGACACTTTTGATGTTGTCAATCTCTTATGTTTTGCCCTTACCAAACATTCCCAAGAAATCCAATCACCATTGCAGAAATCGGAACACGACGGGAGCTAGGTGTGACATTTAAAGTCCATTTTTGCTTTGAAGTGTCGGCCAAGACTCTCATGTGGCCGACCAGACTGGATCAGAGCTGGTTAGCGTTCAGCCCCCATGGGCCGGTGGAGGACTGTTGAGGAGATTTCACACCTCGCTGGACGCCGACCAGGTACAGGTGAGCACCAGCGATGGCGAGGAGGCAAAGGAAACAAACCTGTCACTGGAGAAGGAATGGCTTTTCCACACCCCTCGCTTTCAGGCCCATTAAGTGAGAGTGGGGGCCCGGCACAGGCTCTTCTTTTTTGATTTGTCGAGGCAAGAGGCGTCCGTGTGATGAATGGCTGCCGGAGAGGGGAGTGGGGGAATGGATCGAGATGCTCATATGGATCAGCCTTTTGTTATGTCGTTTGCCAGCTTATTATACCAATGGCAATATGGTCCACCTCTTTAGGTCACTGCATTATGTTAGAAGGTTGGGGTCTTCTCGGTGACCTTTAGTAAGTGGCGTGACAATAGCGGGCTCCTGGCATGTCGACCTTGGGACATACATGAGGCTAGTAGTATTTTTCATGCCGATAACCGTGAGCGCTGCCGTAGCCCCGGCAAGGTCCTCAAATTGAATTCTGGCTTGTAGAGTGCAGCGCCGTGTCCTTGGAAGGCAATATCAAATCTCAAGGCTTGGGACAGGACCCTTTGATGTAAAATGGACACTTTAGTGGATGGCACTTCATGGGTTTTCGGCATCGGCAGGCAACTGCGGCAAAGCTTCTACTCTGATTTCTTTAGTGTCCGTCTGCTTTCGAGCTTCGCGTGGTTTCTAGTTTCTGAAGGTGGATATAATTTTAGTATATTGTACATTGTAGAGCTTTTTTTGTTGTTGTGTGTGTGTGTGTGTGTGAGTCGGCTCTAAATGACGCTGTGCGATGGCCAGTGTCTCTCTGGCTCGCCTCCAGGCTTTTGAGTGAAATTAAAGCCCAGAAAATCGGATTATTTTCTCCTGGGGGAGATGGCCAATAGGCAGCTGATGAACGCTCATCTACTCTTAACTCACTGAGGGTGCTCTCGGCCGGGGGGACGATTTGTTAACAATTACGGCTTGTTAGCGCCGCTTCCCCTTACCGACGGGCTCCAGTGTCTAATGCCACACCATGGCTCCATTGTCTCGTAATTATCCCGGCTTGAGAGAGGATTGTGGGGTTTTTTTTTTCCGCTATCATAGAGAAGCTGCTCGCAATCTTGATTGCCAAATCGTAACGACATCATTATCCAAGCACCTGCAAAGTGAGCTCACTTTTCAAACGTTCCTTTATTTCCACCACCACCAGAGACAGATGAAAAATAACATTAACAAAAGCATTAAGCTTCTCCGCACACTCTACAGAGTGAATGGCCAATCACAGGCATTCTACAGGGTGGGCCATTCATATGGATACACCTTAATAAAATGGGAATGGTTGGTGATATTAACGTCCTGTTTGTGGCACATTAGTATATGTGAGGGGGCAAACTTTTCAAGATTAGGGGCCATTTTGAAGTCGGTCATCTTGGATCCAACTTTTGTTTTTAAAATAGGAAGAGGGTCATGTGACACATCAGATTTATTGGTAATTTCACAAGAAAAACAATGGTGTGCTTGGTTTTAACTTTATTCTTTCATTAGTTATTTACAAGTTTCTGACCACTTATAAAATGTGTTCAATGTCACCAACCATTCCCATTTTATTAAGGTGTATCCATATAAATGTACTCTGTACTCTGTGGGAAAAGAACACCACAAACATTGAGCTGACCTCTTCACACCGCTGAGACATCTTTGCCTTTTCTTGCTGCTTTTGGTTTCGTATAAGCAGACATACGATCAACTGCATCAACTGAGCCAGTAGGAAAATGCACGTCTATAAATTGCAAGTCTGAAAAAGTGCCGTTGTCTTTGTGCAAATGGTTGAATCACGCATGCATCTACTGCACTAGCCCATATCTAATCCAACCACCTCATTTCTGTGCTTTTGTCGGTTTGTCCTTGCGAGAAAATGATGGTTATTAGTCTCTGTGGATAGAGGAGTGGCCGTACGGGTGGTTATGAATAAATATTGCATTTGCATTCGTCTCATTTGAGTCTTGGCTCTTGAAAATTATACATTACGTCCGTCCTCTGTCCTCCACACACACACACACACACACACACATGCCGTCAGCCCTTAATAAGTTACCACTGCCTGACAAGCCCCTCCCACCCAATCCCCGCCCACACAGCTCATTATTATGCGTGGAGTGGGGGGGGTCAGTGTGTGTGGCTGTTTGGGAAGGGGGAGTGTCAGTGTGCGAGGGAGTCAACAAACAGCAGCATGTGAGGCGTGTGTGCGAGCTTGTGTGCGCGACACAGAGCCGGAGAGAGAGGGGGAGAGGAGAGGCAGCGATGCACCGGCGCGTCAGAGCCAGCTGGAGCTGAGCGCTGCTGTGTGTGTGTGTGTGTGTGTGTGTGTGCGTGTGTGTGAGAGCGAGAGAGAGGGACATAGAGAGAGAGAGAGAATGTGTGTGTTTGTGTCTGTGCATTTTGGAAAGAGACACCTGCCAAGGAGTGACTGATGAGAAGCGGCACCCCAGCCTGGAGGGCGACCCCCTGTCCGTTCCGCTGCCTGGGGAGAATCGGACGCCGTCCTGCGTCTCCGTGACGACTAGAATGGGCTGCAATTTGTGCACTTTGCAGAAGAGAGAGGAACACTACAAACTGCTGTACGAGATCGCACAGGTAGGAACTCCTCCGACAGCCTGGATGCTGCTGAGAGAGAGAGAGAGAGAGAGAGAGAGAGAGAGTGCATTATCTGCCTCGTTTTACCAGGAGTCAGAGGCTTTGTCAGGAACCCTTTTCGTGCTCGGTCCTTTGGAAGAGTTAACTCTTATTATGGCAGTGTAGGACTGAGAGTTTTTGCAGCTTCCTGACCAAGAGAGTGTAAATGACAGACGCAGCAGCGTGTGCGTGTCACATCGTGCCACCATCGTGTCACATCGTGCCAGCACCCGGGGAGTCCGGACACCCTCCGTCCGTCACCCGTCCCTACACCAGGACTCATTAGCTGCCATTTAAAACTCTCCTCTCTCCATTAATACACGGGCATGGTGTCTCAGCCCCGTCCCCAGTGACGGAGTGAAGGCGAATGGGAGGTTCATTTGGTTAATTGCCTCTTGGTGGCGGGTGGCAGGAGGAGGACCTTCTCAGTACAGCCGGAGTAAAGCGCTCTGCCCCGCGCTGTGTGCGCTTTAAAGGCGGTGACAGCGAGGGACCAGCCAGCTCTCGATAAGTACATTTCCGTAGTGGCACTAATGAATAAGTAGGTCCCTACGAGAGACAGACAGGTCATGTGAGGAGAGGAAAGGAGTGAGGAGTGAAAGTGATGCCGCCCCGGAGCAGCGGAGGTGCCGAAAGGAGGAGGAATTTTATATAAGGAGTGGCAGGTAATGCCAGTGCACTGGTGTGTGTGTGTGTGTGTGTGTGTGTGTGTGTGTCTTCCTCACTCCCTCCATTCCCCTCCTCTCCTTTTAAACACCTCTGACGCCTGCGGCGCCCTCGCCGCGTCTCCTTCAGACTCTCGCCCCTCTTCTCACTTCCATCCATCATCCTTTCCCCCTCGCTCCCCGCAGCCCTCCTCTCCGGCTGCTGAAATCAGCCCGTTTTAACCCCACTGTGTGTGTGTGTGTGTGTGTGTGTGTGTGTGCGCGCGTTCTCCCCTACACCATCCCGGCCGACCCCGGGAGCGGTGGGAGATTTATGAGCCTCGGGCTCGTGCTGCTGCAGGTGTTTGGCGAGGGCAGCGGTTTCCCCGAGCCGAGCCGCTCCGGTTCTGCAGGAGCCGTCTATTCCGGAACAAAAGAGGCGCACGGAGACGCTCCCCAATCAGATACTGTACCGGCCACCGAGCGCGGGGACGCCGCAGCTCGTCATGCGTTGAGAATCCCCGGGCCCTGCCTGGCCGGGCGTGGCGCGGCGTCTGTGTTGGAGTTGGACGCGGCGAGGTGTGACTTCTGCAGGCTAATTAGCGCCGCTGCAGATGTTGGCGTGGGATCCAGGCCGGAAACGGGACGAGGCGAGCCTGGGTAAAGCAGGCGGCCCAGCTCGCCCGTCGCCACTACCGAGGCTGGTCACAGCGGGTTCTTGGTTGATCGATTGGCCGGCTGGTCTTTTATATAAAAATCTGTCCACACATGTGTAGGGGTCGTATTTTCCCAGTTGTCCTCTGGATGTCCTCTGGAGTTACAGAAATATAGAAAAGCTTGCTGTTTTTTTGGATGAAAACATCATAAACATTTACATTTACATTTGAGGCATTTGGCAGATGCCCTCATCCACTTACAACATGCTTCCATGTTCCCATCGATGAAGTGATCAGTTCTGGTTCACTAGGACCCCCAACTATGAATACAATCTTTTTATTCACTCTGTTGTCGTTAATGCTGTAGATAAATGCTGTAAATCACATAAAGGACCTTTCTCATGCCTTTTCGTGACTATTAATGTGTAATGATGTTCAAATGTATATTTGTGTGTGTGTGTTCATGAATGTGTTCAAATAAACAGAACTATGGCCATTAGTCCAAATGAACTTTACAAGATAAACAAGATATAATAAATTTTAGTTTCTGTGTAAAAAAAGCACCGTGTGTTAGTTGCTATGGGTGTAGTTGATGACACGATGCCAGGTGAGATACGGTGAAAAGTTGTGGTTGGCATGTCCTGGATAAGAATCCCCTCCTGGCTCCGTATCTCTCCGCCCCCCAATTCTCACGGTTTGAATGTCCCTTTCTCTGTAGCTAATAGAGCAGTGGGCAGTGGTGGCCTAGCGGGTACGGAACCGTAATCAGGAGCTCGCTGGTTCGAATCATAACCCGCCATGGTGCCATGGAGCAAAGTACCATCCCCACACAGTGGGCCCCTGTCATGGCTGCCTCCTGCTCACTAAGGCGATGGGTTAAATCCAGAGGGCACATTTCATAGTGTGACTTTGTAGTCACGTTGCTTTAACATTGGATTTGGGCTTCTCCTCCTCAGCGAGACCTACTGACTTACATTTTTACATTTACAGCATTTACCAGACGCCCTCATCCAGAGCGACTTACAGTCAGTAGTTACAGGGACAGATACACAGGGACACAATGGTAGAAAGTGGGATTTGAACCTGGATCTTCTATGTGTCACCCACTTGGCTACTTGGCCACCATTGGGAGACGTGATCACATGAAATGGTCTCAGGGCAACGGTACTTGGCCAGGGTGGATGAGTCACTATACATCAAGTGACATGCAACTGTGGTGCTGATGTGAAATGAGGGGTGGTCTGGTGTAGGACATTGTTCCCACGACGGGATGATTGTGCTCGCTGGACCTTTTGAAAAGCAGGTGACCGTAGGACGGAACATGGTTTCACGCCGCGGGAAATCGCGGCCGTCCTGAACACCCAGCAGTCACTTCCAGTCGCTCCACAGAACGGAGAGCGGCTCTGAGATGCTGGAGGATGCTGATGAGGACTGATGAGCCGACGGGACGAGGCTCGGCTTCTTTGTGACGCCGTCTTTTGTACGGGGCGCCGTGTAAAAGTAAAATTGAAATGAAATTGAATTTCACATCGAGGGTGGGCCGCGGCTCATTGTTTAGGCGTCGGGCGAGGTGATGGAATAGACGCTGCATTAGAATATGTTACAGAGTGCGGGGTGTTATTGAGTGTGTGTATGTGTGTGTGTGTGTGTGTGTACTTTTTTTTGAAGAATGTATTGTGACTGCCACCCCCCCGCCATCAGCCTCTGGGCCCCGTCTCTTGACTTCAGGCTACAAATGCTTTCATCCATCTTTGTGTCCCATTACATTTTTTTGAACGATGGTCCTCAACCATTAGAATTGATAGGAGAGAACAAAGAAAGTGGAGGTTGGGGAGGGGAAAGACGCGAGGCTTGATTGATCTCGTGTCCGCCTGTGGAGATTGCCCTGAAATATAATACGCGCTCCTGATCCTCCACCGACGTGGAGAGCGGACGCTGTGTTTTGCCATCAGCGCCGGTGCCCACATATCTCCGGGTCTCCATTATGAACGTCCTGCCTGGGCCGCTCTCTCTTTTAATCAGACTCTGGCTCCGTCAGAGGGCATGTTGGGCCAGGATGGATGGTTGGTCTCTCACAGCTACTTCTGCTCCTTGCTGTGCATCTGGCGGCGGGGAATGAGATCCAGAGTGCTGACTCCATCTTATTTCTACCTCGCCAGGAATATTTACCGGACCCCTCCACCTTCTGGGTCTAATAATAATACTCCCACTGATTCATACACACCTCGTATATTCTCTCCTTCACCCCCTCTTCCTTTACTGATGTCTATCCAGGGCTGCACAGAGGCAGCTTCCACTCAAAACTAGGCCTAAAGCTGTGGTCCAGTTGTGTCAGATATTGTGTTGGGGGACCTAAATCTTTAATAAAGAGGGAGCCAAAGTGAATTTAAGAAATTTTATTCCAATTGAAGATTTTGAGTTGACATGAAATAGCCAATTGTCTACGGACATAGTCAAACCAGGCCTTACAATCAATCAATCAATCAATCAATCAATTAATCATTACTTTACAGCTTTTAATAATGTTCAGTGGGACAAAGATTCTCTCCTTAGAATAGGACCTCTAGTCAAATGCTACAGCAAAGAAGAAGACAATATGAGAAGAACCAAAACCCCTCCCCTAGTCAACACTGGATTTCCCTGGGATGCTCAGGTGGAACCGTGAACTACATCCAGGGATTGCCAGTTGTATGTTGCAGAGAAGCCTTGTGTGGTCAGTGATCCTGGTTTTAGAATCACACGGTGTAGGTCACTGTGATGGTCCATTGCAGTCAAATCCATTGGAGAGATCAATACAAAATACCAGTTTCAGTTAAGTAATTGTCTGTATGAAAAACCCACCCATTTTCTTTCCATGTGAGTTCCATGAAACAGATGTAACTGGGATCAAGGAAGAACCTGTCTCTGGATCTCCATGTTGATCTACATGAACGGAAATCCATTTGGAAAAAATATTTTTTTTAGATGACCAATGTCACGTTCACATCATATATCGCACAGACAGCAATTAATATATACGTGCAGATACGAAGTGAATGGGTTTTAGCTGTCAGGCCACTAAATCTCGCTGAGGAACCAGCGGGAGAATTTAAGAGGCAGTTGATGAATTGACCTTTTTCTTCCGTGCCTGTTCCTTATCCCAATAAGAGCTGTGCTGACCTTTTCAACCATGTATCAAATCCCGGCATCCCCCTGTCCCGACCCGCGGCCTGCAGGCTCTTCAGAATGAGTTTTATCACCATCACCTTCCCATCTCTTTCATGTGTCTCTCTCACACACACACACACACACACACACACTCCCGGCCCCCGACACACACACACACACCCGTCTGCAGGGAGTCTGCGTCTAAAGGGATCCGACTTTAAACACTCTTAAATAGGTCACACGTACGCTCCAGAAACACTCCAGTGCGTTGCGGAGTGTGTTGACGCTGGAGTGTTCCGCAGTCAGGACCCTTAACAGCAGCCGTCCCCGACTCGCAGCGGCGTGACACGTCCGCGTCACTCAAGGTCAAGTACGCCTGTTTACTTCAATTCACTCCCCTCCGCGAGTGGCTTGTTGGATTGAGTTAGCGGCCAGGGGCGACACCGGCGACCCCCGTGCTCCAGTCTGCTCCCCGCTCACGCAGTGGCGGGCCTCGCCAGTCGGAATGCGCTCATGACATCATCACGCGATCACGCACCCCAAAGCTTCATGGGATTTATTGAATGGAATATTGGACAGGTGCACAATGAATGGAGCCTGGCGTAATACAGGGACCGCCCACTTTTATAGAGTCCAGCCAGAGAAATGACACATTAACACACACGTCCCAGCTTTTTTATATGGAGGTGGACAGATTATTAAATTCCGTCAAAAGGGAAGCAGTTGACACATCGCCACATAAATGGCGTTTTATGCATTTCAAAGCAGCTGCACCCCCTCTTTCTTTGCTAGGGTGCATAAATCCTGCTAGAGGATTGTTTTTTTTTTTTTTTGTGTGTGTGTGTGTGTTTGTGTGTGTGTCGTAATGAAATGCATGGCTCGGCGTGTGGGTGACAGCGGACCCCCAACAGCTTGGCTCCGGACGGTGAGCGTTGAATGCAACAATGCGGCTGAGCGACATGAAGAGACGTCCGTTCCAGACTGCGCCATTCAGCTGATTAACTCTGTTTAATGGGGGACAGACAGACTCCTCATTAATTCATTACAGTTGTAGAAGGGCCGCGCTAATTAAAATGTGAGCTGCTTTCCATATTTTTGCCGCTTGGCCCACACCTGTCCAAGCAGCATCTCTGAAGTGTGGAAAAAGGGGGAGCACCCAGCTCCCCTGCATAGCCAGATGAGTGGCTACAGTCTTAGAAAGATTCAAACGTTGCAAAAACCAAAGCCATTGAGCAAAAGTTAACATAAATGTGGAGAAAATTAGGCTTTAACCATGATTTTGAGGTGAGGGAAGCCAAACTGGCCCCGTATCAAGTGGCATTCTGTCACCAAAGCCCCATGTCTGTCCAGCTACATATTGATTGACATTGTATTGTATTGACATTTCCTTGTTAGGCATCGTTTTGGTAAAAGTTATAGAAAAATAACATACTCGTTCATTATTTGTTTGCAGCACCTCTTGTGAAAAATAAAGAGAGCATTGCACTATGGGCTGAACTGAAGAGTTAAATCTCTAGAGATAATGTTCATTGACATGTAAGAAATTTGTGGATATAGTCATGAAAAAAACTGAACAGTACAATTTACCTGCACGTTACATGGCTGCAGTAACCTGGACGAATGGATGGATGGCTGTTCTGGAGTGGACGCGCTGTGTATCTGAGAGCCGTGGACAGTACGGCTCTTTGTGAGACGACTCTGGAAGCCTCATTAATTGGACTGAAGGCGGCTGCTGTGCAGCATTTGTCAGGTCTTGCCACAGTTCCTTCGTACTCCGAGCTCGGCGCGGCAGGAAGCCGCCAGTGCTGGTTTTAATCCACACCGGTGGGTCTGGGGAGGTTCCTGCACAGCCGGTTCTGGGCAACATGCAGGATGTTTCACCCACGTGCTCGTTCGGGCATCTGTTTTACCATCCTTTTGTGTTTTGCTTGGTGTGTTCTGCTCACTAATTCTAGACAATATTTTACGTATGATCTTCTTTTTTTTGCCGTAAAAACTTTGTCATCTGGTGCACTTGGCAAAAGAAAACCAGAGAGCCTTGAGAGTTGCCGTACGTGTATCTGATGGTTCTCCTTCTGACAGCCTCCCTTCAGACTCTGCTTTTGTTCTCACCAGACTGACAGTTCTACCAAAATTCTTCCATCAGTGTGGTGGTCTTGGTGCTTAACAAGGAGGCCAATTTTTTCTCTGTTCTTCACCACTGCTCCACATGAAGTGGAGCAGTGTTAATGTTGGCAGCTACTGTTGGTTTTGTCTTTTTGGTTAAGTTTTCTGTTCGTGGATTATGCCTAGTCTTTAGTCGAAAATATTTATTAGTCGGTTCAGGGTTAGTATTAATGTATTGGACACTGAAATGATTAAAAGTGGGCCAATCCCTTCGTAGTATTACTACCAGATTTATCATTTTAAGGTTTTGAAAGTTCATATTACAACTGAGAATTCACTCAAATGTCTGCCGAAGGAATTGCCATTTCACTAGATAATAATGCCAATTTATGCTCAGATGATCATGCATAAATTTATATAAAAGTGCATATGAAAATGCATGCATGAAGCCCGGCACTCCACAAGTTAAAGTTTCGGTTCTTTCTTCTCTTGTTAACAAAAACAAATATACATTGTGTACAATATTTTTATCTCATTTTTTGTCATGGTTTTCAAAAAAGTGAAACTAAAGGTCCTCCTGCCGCTACTTTATGCCAATGAGCACTAACCTTCCCTTTTTGAAGAGTGTTTACAGGACGCCACTTGTGTGCTCGTGGTGCATGTTGTCGTGCAACCTGCAGAATATCCAGGGAAATGCACTGGATCCATTGCACCATTATCAGCTCAGCTCTGCTCTTACAGCAGGCATCCATCTCAAGCCCTTGCTCCCACCAGGAGGGTATCTCCCCTCAATATCAGCGCTGACATTCTGAAAAATGGGGTCTCTCCGTGAAGACAGACACACACACACACACACACACACACACACACTCTGCCGGGCAGTGAAGCTCCAGGGCTCCTGCCAATGAAGGCGAGCTTATTTTCTTGGGGGGAGAGGGAAGGGCCGAGCGGCGGCCGAGTGTCACTCCCCAGGTTAGCGGGCACCCGCCGCGCCTCCTCCGATAAGACGCCAGCTGACAGGGGGCTGATGGGAAGGCGACACACCTCCGTGCTCCCAGCTTGGCCTCTGCGGGCCGGAGAGGAGCAGATAAGCGGCACAACAAAGGCGGCCGGCTTGCCGTCATTTGCATGGGCTCGCATCTGAAAAGGTCTAGACTGCAGCAGGATCGCCATTAGCCATGATTAGCAGTGACGAGAGCGCCGCTCGAGAGCGCCCCGCCAGATCTTGTGAGAGGGCTGACAAGTAGGAGTCCAGGCTTTGGTTGCAGTGACACAGTGACACGCCTCCGCAGCCCGGCATAACAAGGCTTTCATTCAAAGCCTTCTGTATCACGCGGCTATTGTCCAATGGAACCAATTCCTTCCCCATTCGGGTGTAAAAGAGGTCGACCTCCGCACAGTTCATTAATTCAAATGGCAAAATCTATTCGCACAGCCTTTGTTAGTTTTGGACGCTTTGCATTTGAGCGTATTTAATTACAAAGTTTTAATGAAACTCGCAGCATGAATAATGCGTTGTCATCTTATGTCCCACATTCTGTACAGCAGATAATTCTTCATTCTTTCGAATCAGAGCTATGCCCTGGAGCACAGTCGCGCCTTCATAGTAAATTCTGTTCATTGTGCTGTTATGTGAAAACGTGTATAATTGCCTGTCCGACCTCATGTTGCGGTCGTTCAGAATGTTCATTTCTTTAGATGCATTTACTCAAGATTAGATTAGCAAACTCAAACGATTCTTGAAAGTGAAAGAGATCGTTTTGTTCATTGTGATACACGCAGCGAAATACGTCCTGTGCATTCAACCACCACCCTTAGGTCTGGGCCACCACTGGCACACACCGGGCGCCTGTCATGGCTGCCCACTGCTCACTAAGGGTGATGGGTCAAAAGCAGAGGACACATCTTGTTGTGTGCACCGTGTGCTCTGCTGCAGTGTTTCACTTTCACTCTTTGATACATTCAAAACATGCACTTTGCTTTTTATTTTTTTCTACATTTTTCATTTAATACTCACGAATGTCATTGTCTATGGAAATGTTTAAGGTTCATATATGTATAAAAGAGAGTAGCGACTGAAGACAACAGCCAAAATTCTCAACTCTCTGAACAACCACCCATTAGAACAACCACCAAATCAGGCTTAAATTCCTGTAATCTGTAGTAAGCTTTAGGCGAGATGATGTGAAAATGAAACTACATTTGTGACTGCATCCCATCGCATGGGATCTGACATTTTTTTTGTGTGGAATCCTGCTCAAAGACAGAAAGATCCCAAATATGGAGGTAACAGTCAGTAGCATTAAATACAAAAATATGCATGTATGTTTGCATAACTAAAAGAAATTATTAAAGGAAAGACAGACTCTAGCTGAACTCTGACCTCACCCTTTCTCTGTTGTTGTTATTTGCTCTGCCAGTGTGTGGAGCGAGGGAGCGTGGGGCAGGGAGTGCAAGGAAGTCCATTAGTGTCACCTCTGTGTCTCGGAGCTCATCAGTAACGCCGCCGGTGTCATCGCTCATGTCAGTTCCCCTCTGCCGGCTGCGGCTGCCAGTCAAACGCTGGCAGCGCTTGGGCGTCGGCCCGTTAAAAAGTCCTGGGAAATGACTTCCTGTGCCGGTCTGACACTCTGCTGCACCGGTGAGAGTCTACAGTGGTCCACGAGAGAAGCTTAAGATATTCATGGATTTATTACAACTTCCTGTCTTCCTAAAAACCGGCAATTTTTGTTCTTTTCAGCTATCACAAATTTTACCGCAAGGATCCTTGTGAGCTTTAACACCTGGGGAGGTCTGGGTCTGGAAATGACTTTTTTTCCCCCCTCAAAGACAGCTGAGGGAGGCTCTGCAGAATAATCAATAACAGAATCTCTCCTGGTCGAGTGTGGCGACGGGGGGGCGCGGGTTGGGCCGGCATCGCCTTCCCCTCCAGGGCCCAGGGGCTGACGTTCATCAGGGCTGGCGTTCCCCATGAACAGGAGATGAGCCTGTCTTACAACCCACCGACCGACACTTTACCAACAAATAGATTTCTGTGTGTTAAGACGCTCCGCGGCTCCAGGGAAGATGCTCTTTATTTCTTTCTTATTTTTAGTTTTGGACTGAAATAGATATCTCTGCTACTGTGGGAACTGTGCAAACCCCTATAAAGGGGCGATTACTTTGTCCTCCATAAAGGAGCTGCTGTCTTCAGAACAGGGGAACAGGGAGTGTCAATGCTGCCAATCAAACACGACACAATATGTCTCATTAGCTGCAGTGTCGTCCACAGTGAAGTAACATGGAATTCAAACCCCCATGGGTGCTGCGATATTACTCACTCATTTAGGATTGTTAATGGGACTCTTAATGAAGACGGTTTGAATTGAACTTAAAAGTCACCGTCATTGGTTCTGTAATTTCTCCCTTTTTTCCCCATCCGGTTACAACAAACCAATTATACAAAAAATTATAAATGCGTGGATGGACAGTCCAGACCATGTTTGCTCCATCCTGGTTTCACAGGAAATAGTGCTGTTATGTTCTTAAAAAAAAAAAAAAAAAAAAAAAAACATTGGCACTAGCATAGTCATTTTGAAGTGACAACTTGACCTGACTCCTCCTGAGAAGTCCCGTGATGATTCTTTAATCCAGTTCTGGACCTTCTTTTCACTTCTACTAGTTTCAATAGATATTGATGCTGACTGGCTGAGAGGCTTTCCACGTGCCAATGCAAGACTTGCCGGAAAATAACGAACTATATTAATTAAACAAGCCAAGGAGCCCCTCCGTAGGTTAAGCATGCAGATACGATGGCCTCACAGGCATAGCAGCCCAGCAACGCTCAAGAAACGCAGTTTTAAGAGAATCACGCGGCAACCGACGCTTTGCTCCGGCACTAATTATAAACACCGGGTGAATACGGAGCGGATGCCCTCTGCTTTCCGATTGGGGGAAGCCATTTGGTCCCATTCTGGTGTTACGTTGGGCTCCACATGGAGCCGCCGCCGCCGCCCCCGCCAAGCGCTGCGGTGGTCTAAATGAATCTAATTACTCTTCTCCTTCCAGGAGGCGAGAACAAAAAGATTTCAGGCGCCGCCGAGTTGCGCCCACACGTGAGGGACCGCTGGGCGCAACAGACGGGCGTCTGAGGCGGGTCCTTCTTCTGAAGTGACGACGGCTGCTGCCCCTCACGGTTGGCAGGGCCATTCTCCAATTAAACACCTGCCGGCGTGGCGGCGAGGCCGTGCGGTCAGTAGGCCGCCCCGCACGGCCGCCTATTGCCGCCAGTGCTTATCGGCGCCCGGCAAACGGCAGCCGCCCGTCACCTCTCCGGTTTTTGGAAGCGTTACCCACGCGAGAGGACCTGCCGCGGCCGCGGTGACGTTTTAATTGCTTACTGGATGATTAAGGCTGTAATCACGACACCGAGGCCTGGCGAGAGGGGGGGAGGGGCCTGGACCCACCTCCATCAGTCAGTCCGGCGGTAAATGTGACTGGGAATTAAAAAGAAAGAAAAGGGCGGGGGAGGGGCCGCTGATTGGCGGCGCGCTCGGCAGGCCCTCGGCAGAATAGGAATAAATGGGCGAGCCCCGGCGCGGGACCATCCTTCATTACGCCCATTAACGCCGCGGAGGCGGTGACCGGGACCCCCCCGGCTGACACGGCAGATGTTTAATGCATGAGCCTGGCCGGCGTCGCCGACAACGGCGCTCTACCGCAGGCCGTAACCCGAAATAATCCGATTCGGGGGGGCCTTCGCGTCGCAATCAATACTCCGTTAAAGCGGTTTGCGTAGATCCTCTTCGGGTGCATCCACTCACGATTAAGAATCTCGGGGACACTGGAGTTCTTTCCCTAATGAGCGCCGCCATCGACCGGCACCCATGGTAACCGCGCCTGATGTGCATTTCATTACGTCCAAATTGCTCCACTCGTTTAAATGACATCTTCTTCGCATGTTTTTCCGTTTTTTTGTTGTTTTTCTACGCGCCGTGCTGTTGATCTTATTAACTGGGAGTCTCTTCAGCCGGCGAGCGAGATACATTTCTGGGTGTGAATGACAGCTCCTCCGCTCAGCTGGCACGCCGCGAATACAGATGTAAGCCGCGGGTAATTGCTTCGTTTGACAAGTCTTTACGTTTGAAAACCGCGCATCTGGAGAGCTTCTCGGCATCCGCGGTGAAATTGAGCGGTTTGGGGTCCTCTTTTGGGGCGGCTTTTTAAAAAATATCTCTGAATTGTAGGCAGACAATAACTACGAAGGCAGATAGCTCTGTTGCCAAATGGCGCTGCTGCGCCGTAGCCTGCACTTTGCTCCACCCCGCTTCGCTTTTATGTGCTTGGCACTGTGTACCCAGTTAATGCCAACAGCTCCTCATCACCTTTCCCCCAAAAAACAGCATGTAAAATAAACCCCGAAAAAGGGAGAGAGTGGCTCAGTACAGGTGACGGCCTTGCAAACACCACTAGTTTTGAAATGAATAGGCACCACGCCTGGGATCTGTTTACTACCAAAGTTTCACAGCGTCAGCTAAGAAGTAAAATGAAAATAATGAAAGTTTGGTGAAACAAAGTGAACTTTTTTGGACAGCGTTGCTTAAAACACGTTAAAAGTAAAGACAGCACGGCACAGCACCGATATTAATGGACCATGATTAATCACCGTGCTTCCATTAATATTATTGATTATTCATGGGCTACATCATAGGCTTTAAACTCTGCAACAATATTTAGACCATTTAGCAGAGTGATGAAAGATCCAGTGGTGGTACGGAGTAGTGGTCACAGTCACACTTTCAATGTCTGGAACCTCTGGAGCAACCTTCCACCTGAATGGCTTCTGACAACACTCAGCCGCCTTTCTTTAATCCCAGTTAACGTTATCACAACCTTTTCCTCCATCCATTTCTTTCTGCTCCATGAACCTTTTAAAATCAGCCCAGGAGAGGTGAGCAAAATGAAGTGATGAAAGTGGTTGTTACAATATAATATATTTTAAACGCAGAGGGCACATTTCACTGTGTGCATGTAAAATAAACATTTCACTGTGCTGCTGTGTATCACAATGTGTATGACAATCACTTCACTTTAAAAACATGGTAACTTTCGTCTTAACTGTACATATGGTGAACATAATGATGCAATGACCATGGTAGCAGTAGCATTGATTCCATCTCTTCTGGAACCTCCTGGATTTTTCCTGCACAATTAGACTCCCCGATCATCGCAAATTATATTCAGCGTCCTACAAACAAGAAAGAGTAATAGACGGTTTAGTATCGGTCTCTATCCAACCCTGTAACATCCACTATTTGGTGAAGAACCGACTCTGACGCTGTGTCTGATTCTCTGGTCGTGGCGCAGGTGTCCAGAATTTCAATCTGACCTGGAACCTCATCTTGGAAGGATACATTGTTACCATGTAAATACGGAAATACCAGTCCGTGGATCATATCATGGTCAGAGAATACCGTCTCCTGCCTCGACATTCATTTTGCTCCTTTGTCTTGCAAAACAGCCTCACTGGCGTCGGTGACCGGATTTGTGTCGTGTGGGGTTTTTTTTTGCCTCCCTTATCTCATCTGAAATTCTTATTAAAACGTTTCACAGGGTTGACTATCAGCAGTCATCTTATATTAAAGCCGCGGCTACGCAGCACGTTATTGTGCGA
The DNA here is from genome assembly GCF_900700375.1 of Denticeps clupeoides. Classification (NCBI taxonomy): domain Eukaryota; kingdom Metazoa; phylum Chordata; class Actinopteri; order Clupeiformes; family Denticipitidae; genus Denticeps; species Denticeps clupeoides. The sequence continues at coordinate 3,696,498 of NC_041723.1, forward strand.
GCGGGGAGCGGTGTCAGGCCGCGGCGCGCCTGCATTTCTAATGCGGAGCCCCCCTGCCCGGGGCGGCTGTTATTGTGGGACGGCTTTATTGGTTTATGCTGTGTAATCAGGACCAGTTAAGCACGGCGGGGAGTCGCCTCGCCGGGCCTGTGAGGCGCATCTCATTTCCCGTCGCTCAGCTCTGTCCGCTGGCTCGCGATTGGAGTTTCCCATTAAGAGGGGCGACGCGCGAGTTCCTGACGCCACCTTGATGCGCCCCGTCCTGGCAGGAAAGAGCAGCGGGGCGCAGAAATGAAGACTGATTACGCTTGAACGGTCTTGCGTCTCACAATAATGGCGATTGATGAGCCATAACAGCTGCAGGTTTTTACTTTAGCCGTGGAACTTCGGAGGAAAAAATCCGAAAATTCCGCCATTTCGACCATTCCAGAGTGCAGAGAATGCTCTCAATCTGCAAACCCCTAATTTTGCCTTTTGACACGAGAAAAGCTCCAGCGTTCGGTGCGCTGATAACATGACACTCTATCAAGAGAGAGTCATTTCGCTGTCAGACACCCTTCACACTTCGCGCCTCACGGTCCTTTGCAAGCAGCGAATTACGGTCTTAAAATGAGCCGGGAGGAAAGTGGAGAGGCACCAAATGAGTTATCAGGGCCTTTGCCTGAGGCCAAAGGCTGTAATTTGGGCGGTTGATGGCAGCGGCCCTAGACAGGTCCTTCAGGATGCTTTTCAGTCTGTTTTTTTGTGAGGTGACGTTTTATTTGTAGCGTAGTCTCTCAGAGATGTTGTCTTGATGTTTGTGTGCCGTCAAATCCTCTCACCGACTACTCCAGTAGAAACAATTACATTGTGCTGATACATATTTGCTCTCGAAAGCAGAATAAAAACTGAACGTTGGGTCCAAAATTTGTTCCGACTCAAGAAACCTCTAGTTTCACAACTAGATCTCCTGTAAGTGTGTAAAGTTTCAGGGTGCAGCTAGCACATTCATCCAGGACTGCATTCATCTGCATTCATCCGGGGCAGTGGTGGCCTAGTGGTTAAGGAAACGGGTCCGTAATCAGAAGGTTGCCGGTTCGAATCCCGATCCGCCAAGGAGCCACTGAGGTGCCACTGAGCAAAGCACCGTCCCCACACACTGCTCCCCGGGCGCCTGTCATGGCTGCCCACTGCTCACTCAGGGTGATGGGTTAAATGCAGAGGACAAATTTCACTGTGTGCACTGTGTGCTGTGCTGCTGTGTATCACAAGTGACAATCACTTCACTTTCACTAATGGCTGTTATGATGGGTTTGTTGTGCTTTTTGCACGTGTTAGCATGATAACACTAACCTTTAAGAAACATATGAAAATCCATTTGTTTGAAAAGTATTTCAAACGAGTCTAACACTAACACATGCACATACACATGCACACACTAAAAAATAATAAATATATTTTTAAAAAATAAATCAATAAACATTTTTGTCTAGCGCTTAACAATTCCCTAGCATGTTCTATTCTTGACAAGTTAGGCCTTATCAGTGAAAGTGAAGTGATTGTCACATGTGATACACAGCAGTACAGCACACAGTGCACACAGTGAAATTTGTCCTCTGCATTTATCCCATCACCCTTAGTGAGCAGTGGGCAGCCATGACAGGCACCCGGGGATCAGTGTGTGGGGACGGTGCTTTGCTCAGTGGCACCTTGGCGGATCAGGATTCGAACCGACAACCTTCTGATTACGGGGCCGCTTCCTTAACCGCTAGGCCACCACTGCCTCTAAAGGCCAACACGGCCCCTATCAGGGCTCTTAGCTCTGTAATCATAGAAGATAGTTCTATAGGAATCTATAGGAATCTATAGAAACCGAATGAGAATTGGATAAAAACATCTGCAAAGAAAAGTAAAGTAAAGTAAAGTAAACTGATAGGACCCTATTTTCCATTTGGTAATGTCAAAGCATTTATGTTTTCCAGATTTACAGAACAGATGGAAACAAGCTTGCTATCTTATTTATATATTGGGGCAAAGAACTAACCATCCAGCCCCTTTGGATGTGGAATTACTTTTTTTAATTTAATAAAAGGGAGGAGCCTATAGGCATGATCACACCATAAGCTCTCACACACCATACGTCTTCAAATCTAGATCATTTCTGAGGGGGCAGTGGTAGCCTAGTGGTTAAGGAAGCAGACTTGTAACCAAACTGCCAAGGTGCCACTGAGGTTCACTTTAGTAAAGAACCGTCCCCACACACTGCTCCTCTGGCATTAAATGCAGAGGACACGTCTCATTGTGTCACCATTCGCTGTTTTGTCACAGTGACAAAAACAATCACTTTGACTTTAAACCCCTTCCTATGATGCACAGCATCCATCTCCTCCCTTCCTCCTAATACCCCTTGTACACAGTGTCTACAAATGGGTGATCTTTCTATCAGAGATATATAACAATCATGCAGGTCATCAGCACTTTACATCAAGCATTCTGATTGCTGAACCTTGAATGTGACATTAGTGAACACTAGCACTTCATACGCAGGGAAACATGTCACATGGTGCTGTTATTTGGTTGTATCGGGTGGTTGGGCTACCTGGTGTCTATATAGGCGCTCCGTGAGGGTTCATAAGTCTGTACATATTTCTTCTTCTATTGTCCCTCTCTGTCTCTATGTCTCGTGCTCATTTATCAGTAGGCTTGGTGAGCCATGTTGTGCCATGCGTAAACCTCTTGACACCCCCAACCCCAACAGACTCCCAATTACCAGCTAACGGGCCGATCAATGGGCAGCAGCGGGGTTCCCGGATGACCCCTCACCCCGTCTGCGCGTGCTACATCTAATCTCCACGTGCTCGTGCCACCCTCGGACGGCGTTCCGGCTGTAATGAGAGGAGCACCGGCTCCTACTGGTGACAGGCACGCAGACGACTGAGGCCACCGAGATGTCTTTGTTGTGGGCTGGCGCGCGTCTGCCATTATGTAAATAGTGCTTATCCCATGCTAATTGCTTTCAGTGCAGTGCACTCCGGGTGCCAGGAAGTGGAAATTAATGTGCGGGCCCTGATCCCCTCTTTTAAATCATCGGCCTCTGCCGAGCATAAAAGGATTGTGCGCTGTGCTTCAGCTTGGCACCATTAGCCGAGGGATTTCTCTCTCCGCCTTCGCGCACAAAATATTACTGCTCAGTGCTGGGTGCATTTAAATGAGGCGAACGGGAATTCATGTTAGGATTCAGTAAAATAGCAGTGTTCAGAGGGACTGCTGTCCCTTCCTGTCCCTTTGAGGACAATAAAGTGTCTTAAAAAAAAAAACCTTGGATCATTTACCCTCCTCAGGGCGGTCCGGTTTTGCTGTTGGGGACTTTTTTGAGGAGTTGGTATAAGACTGCTTCCAAGCGAACCCTGGAACCCTGGGCCAGGTTCAGTTTTGGTGTGAATGCCATTCAAACCAATCATCGGAGGCGGGCTGTCTCATTTCAATGGGCAAGGCAGGGGATAAATCAGTTAAAGAAAATGTAGGAATTAAAATAATACGCATATTATGGCTTTCAGGTCAATTTATCATCATGAGAGCAATTGATGTAATCACAGCCTGTCATAAGCACCCTACCATAACACGCTGCCTATGAGCCTATATTACACGTTATCAGGGGCTGAAACGTCCGGTGTGAGCCCGTGGTTCGTCGGGCTGCCTGAGCGGCAGCGTTTGGGACGCCAGTCACTTGATTTTCGTCGCTGGAGCCAGACAGATGGAAACGGTCAGTGCCAGGAGAACTTGGGGGGGCAGAGGCAGAAGCAGGAGCAGCGTCCTTATCCAGAGCGACTTACAGTCAGTAGTCACAGGGACAGTCCCCCCCCTGGAGACACTCAAGGGTAAGTCTCTTGCTCAGGGACACAATGGTAGTAAGTGGGATTTGAACCTGGGTCTTCTGGTCTTAGGCTACTAGGCTACTACCCCCCATGTATGATCTTTGTTGCAGACGTTCATGTGCATCTGCTCTCCAGAGCTTTCATCCCATATACCCCTCCTGCACAAATTGAACTTAATCGAACTAATTGAACTCACCACACTATCATCCTTGAGCCAAGTTTAAAATAAACAGAACTTGACGGTACTGGATGACGATACCCCTGCTGAGGGGGAAATTTCCATTTGGACTTGACTTTATGAATAGAGACCCCAACAAAAGCTACACTGCTGGTGATTTTTTTCAGCCATCAAAGTGTTCAAGAAAATGACGCTATTTTGACGGTGGACTTTTATTTTTTTGTAACACCACAGGGAAGTTTGGGTATAGATTGGGTGAATTATTGCATGAACTCAGCTGACCAGACCATCACCAGAAGGTCCATCAAACACATTTTTGCCTATATGGAGCTGAAGAACAATTTGATCTAAACAATCAGAGCCTGTGCCTGGTCTGTGCAGCTGCGGTAATTGGCCAGTGTGAGGCAAGGGGCTTTGTTGGTTTGTGTTCTCAGCCAGGAGGCTTTGATTGTTTATTTAGGCCCAGCAGAGTAAAGCTTCTAATCTCGGTGATGGTAAAGCCTTGATTTATTGGTTATGTAGCGCCTCGGGCGCACACATCGCCTTCTTTGTTTCTGGAACAACTGGCTTTGTGAAAGTCTCTGGCTACTTTCTCTACCTCTTCACAGCAAATAATCTTAATAACGCAGCTTTTGCACCACTCCACTACCCTAGAACATGTTCTTCCTTGTCAGCAGATTAATACGCCATTTGTAGAGTATATCATAAGGTTCATTATTGCTACTGAGGTTTTCTTTTTAAATTGAATCTATGTTCATCAACCTATATTAAATTTACCTCTCCAGATCTCTTTAGCCCATGTAAGTACATCATTATCCTTTAATTATCCCAGTGACCCCCCTCCCACGCAACTGAACTTTGGAAATATCCTATTTTCCATCATCCTTCCCATATTAAATCAGCCATTATAATTGAATCCTTCGGAAACATTATACTGACGCCACTGGGCAGATTTAATTCTCCTGTGAGTGTTTGTGGGTTGTGGCGAATATGAAACGCCACCCTCCTAACCAGGGAAGTGCGGCCGGAGCCCATCCTGGGACGCGGGGCTCGGGGTGGGGACTCGGGCTCAGGTAAATGTGAAAGTGACACGCGAAGCGCCAAGGTGCCACCGAGGTCCCTTTGATCAAGGTGGCGTCCCCACACACTGCTCTCTTGTCATGGCTGCTCACTAAGGGTGATGGATTAAATGCAGAGCGTTGTGCTGTGCTGCTGTGTTTCACAATTACATTTTTTTTTCACGATTTAAGGCTTTTGAATGAGTGTTTACTGTGTTAAAGGTGTTGAATGCAAAACTTTTGAGAGCAACATACTTGCAGTGGTTGCCTAGCCGGTAAGGAAATGGACCCCAATAGGAAGATTGCCGGAATCCTGAGCCGCCGAGGTGCCACTAGGCAAAGTGCCGTCCCCACACACTGTTCCCCAGGCGCCTTTTCACGGCTGCCCACTGCTCACCGAGGGTTAAAAGCACATTTTGCTGTCCTGTGCTTCACAATGACCATCACTTACATTTACATTTACAGCATTTATCAGACGCCCTTTTCCAGAGCGACTTACAGGGACAGTCCCCCGGAGCAACTTAGGGTTAAGTGTCTTACTCAGGGACACAATGGTAGTAAGCGGGATTTGAACCTGGGTCTTCTGGTTCATAGGCGAGTGGGTTACCCACTAGGCTACTACTACTTCACTTTCACTTTAAGATCGAATGTTCTCAAGGTCTAATGATGTGGAAACTACCACATAAACACAAGACTCCGCTGGTTCGTTTAAATAAAATGTTTAATAGGGAGACGCAGCCTGGAAGCATATGGACGATTGGGTGCATACCCAGAGGGGAAACCTCCACCTTCACTTTGATCAAGTTTTCCTCATTGCCCCTGGGCTCTAAAGAGTCATGCTTAGTAGCTCCTGTTTGACTCATTTGGGCCGCCGCCTACTGTGGAATACAGCATCAGGTCAAATGGCGCAGTCCGCCGATCCGAGTTTCGTTTAAACCCTCCACTGCTGTGTTTGAGCAGACGTGAGACCTCTTTGGTATTCCCTGCATGACCAACAGTAATGAACCCACGCAGCCTGGAAACACAGGCACCGGAAGGGACGAAATGGGACGCCGCCCCAGGGAGCAGCGGCGCTCTGAGACTCGTATTAATCCCTACGTCGGAATTTATGCAGGATATGCAACATTGCGAGCAATAGTGTGCAAGGGACAAATTCTCACGTTTAGAACATCGATTCTGTCCAGAGGGCTTTCTGATCCATCTGGAATTTTTACCTTGGTTACTAACGTACAGTTTCTCTTTCTCTCATCATTATTAAGTTAACTAGCAACCAACCTTTTCTGTTTAATTAAACTCTCTGTAAGATTGATGTGATTTAACACCAAGAAACATGCAAATAGGGCCAATCAAGCAGACAATCAATACAGTCCCTTTACGTAACGTACACCATGTAGCACACGCCGTAAACACTTCAGATATCCTGTAAACTAATGATTGACCTTGTATTGATCGGCGGACACTCAGGATTGCCTGGGATTCTCTGCTTCTGCGTACCACTAGTGTCATCTCCGACATCCTGAACCGTTCTCAGCCTTCAATTCCGTTTCACATATATCGCATATCCCTGGTTTCCAGTTACCAGATGCGCTGGTTGGCCCTTCAACAACTAAAAAAAAAAAACCTTGACAGTCACTACATTGCATCCAACGTGTTAAGTTTAGAGCCAGACAGAGATGATCATTCGGACCGTTTTTACAATATATAGTATGGCTATATAAAACAAGTCAGATGCACCGATAGCTCGTTTCTGGGGGGAAATACAAATGGGCCGATATAAATGAAAGGAACCATTTAGACAGACAATCCATGTTTTTAACATTGGATGAGATCTAAAAGTGCGTCACTCCAACACCACTGAACATATAGTAGCCTAGTGGGTAACACACTTCGCCTATGAACCTGAAGACCCAGATTCAAACCCCACTTACTACCATTGTGTCCCTGTGGGGGGACTGTCCCTGTAAGTCGCTCTGGATAAATGCTGTAAAGGTAGATCTAAAACGTAACCTGTAATGAGTGGCTTGCTCTGGATGAGAAAAGTAAACTAAACGAATCCCAGGTTGCAGCAGACCAAGCGTTTCCTGCCGAGGAGGAGCAGCCCGGAGCTGTGTGTGCGATGCTGTCGGGTGGTTAAAGGCCAACCGGCACTCGGGTGAGATGTAGGGGATTGTGCCAGATTTCCCCCGTGGCTCGGCCCCTTTTTGTTTTATTGCCCTCCTCAGTCGGTGGAGCAGCGCAGAGAGCGTTTCGGCCGCCTTGGCAAGCGTCGCCGTCTGTCCGCCGGTGATTTATGTGGTCATAACGCCGCTACTGTACCAGACGGCCATCCGTATTTTAGGCTGACTCTTATTATTGAAATGAGACATTTAGCCCGCTGAATAGGAACCTCAGCTTTTGTGCATTGCGGAACGTGCCCGTTTGGGAATTTTTTTGTTTCTGCTCTTGTTGAATGCCAATGCTTTCTCCAATGGCTGGACGTGTGCGTTTTTATGCATGAAAATGACAGCTGAAGCCCACACCCGGGTGCTCAGGTGTGGTTACTTGGCACCTGGGGCTCATAGTCCCTTCTCGTGACATTCAGAGGGGAAATGCACAAGAGCGGCCAATGTGGCCGATGCAATGTACCTCTCGCTGTCTGTGTGTGTGTGTGTGTGTGTCAGTCTGGCCCAACAGTCATGCCCGGCTTCTTCACACCTCTATCAGGGGGCACCGCACATCTGCTCAACCCCACCCCTGCCCTCCAGTCCCTGCTGCGGCGGTCTGCCCTGACCTACATGCTGGTCCCTGTCTGCACCATCCGAGCATCCACCGAGCTGTCAGTCACACCGCAGGGTGCGCGGCACGGTTGGCTCCAGATAGAGAAGACTTTAACTTTACATTTCTGTTAATGTGCCCGGCCGGTCAGCACTGGACGCGCTGAACAAGCATTTATAGTCCCCCGTTGTGATGAGTAAAGCGGTAAAACAGGACCAAAATGGGTCAATTGAGATGTGTAGTTGTACAGAGGACCAGCGTGGCTCTCAAAGGCATGTAAAAGGCATCAAAAACAGGTTGCTCTTTGTATTTCTTTATATGCTACAAATTCTTCCAACAACAGACATAATGAATAAAGAGCATCCAAAAATCATTAACTGAATCGTGCTGTAGCACGTTATGCATGGTTTTCATTGCATTTTAAAAAAATTATCATGAAAAGAGTGATTAAACAAAAAAGCGGAAACCTTCACAGCTTTAGCACAAACCAAGTATTGACTAAATAAATGAAGATATTTTAAATTAAATTACAAGTTACTGATTGATCTGTGTGGGTATAAGTGTAGGTGCAAGTTTAGCTAATCCTGGATCAAGATTCACTCATGATGGTCTTAGAAATTTTTTGTCCAGAATTTTTGACAAAACAGGAATGAAACTTTTTGAGATCCACTAGTTACATAAATTCAATACATAAATTCAATATTTCAATTGAAAAATGAGACTTTGCGTGACTACTGGTCCAGGGGCACGGAGTGCAGGCCCCGCCCCTTCCCGATTCCCTACACCTTCAAAAGTACCTGCACAGGTTGGCTTGTGGGTCTAGGGGTATGATTCTCACTTGGGGTGTGAGCAGTCCTGGGTTAAAATCCTGGACGAGCCCATTGTGAAGAGAAGAGTGCAATGCTTTACTGGGCAGTGGTGACCAAGCAAAGCGGCCTCGTAATCAGATGGTTGCCGGTTTGAATCCCGACCTGCCAATCCCTGAATCCCCACACGCTGCTCCCTGGGCACCTGTCATGGCTGCCCACTGCTCACCAAGGGTGATGGTTAAATATGGAGGACACATTTCGTTGTGTCACCGTGTGCTGTGCTGCATTGTTTTGCAATGCAACACAGATCTGGTTTTCGAGATCTGGTCTTGTTGTCACTGGTCTTGTCACTGGGTCCGAGTCTATGGTGTCTGGTCGGTGGACCCGGTCTGCCCTGTGACTTCCTTCTGTCCGAGCCATCGGTTTTAACAGTCAGAGTCGGTGGGTTTCTGGGTCTTGGTGTGAGTTTATGATGTCGACGTGTCGTGTTTTTTCAGATGGAAAATCTGGAGCGCCCCTCCCTCCTCTACATGTTGACTTTCTCGGTGAATGTGAATGCTGACACCACAGGCTGGAAAAAACGAAAAAGTTATTAATCAGTGCTGACCAGAAGATGATGGGTTTCTCTCAAGGTGCCTTTCAGTCATTTGCCTGCCACTGTTGCCATGCGTGTTATATTGGTTCCGTTCTGAAAAGCGCTTGTAAAAAAAGGACAGAAAAAAAAACGCTAGAATGCATCCGTTCTATTAATACATCTCTGTTGAAAATATGCAAACACTTTTGCAAATTAAAGGTTGCACACGTAGATTCTCAAATGACACGTTTTTCATTAAAATGTATGGAGTGACTGCGGGCAGTGAGTTGGGTTAATCTGATGCCGTAATGAGGGTAGTGCCCTATACGAGCCGCTCGCTGCCGCCGTCTCCTTCTACTCCGGCGCATCAATCACGCGCGGAGGCTCGGAGGCTTTATCCCGAGCCGCGCGGTGCAAGCGAACGTGCCGAGGAGAGGGATTCAAATGAAAATGGCCGCCCCTCCGGTCTCGAGTGAGGAACAAAACTCGGCCGGAGTGGCGGGAGCCGTCGAAGGAGCTGGCAGCAGATGGGGGTCCCCTGGATCTTGCTTCCGTGTCCAAGGTCATGACCCCGCTTAGACTCGTCTTTCTCGCAGGTGTGCGGTGTCCTCCCGCCGGGTGACGCAGCGCTGCGTTCAGACTGAAGGAAAAGTGTCCGGCAGATGGAATCTGCCGTATCCTGTTCCCACCGCTACGTCCGGGGAGACGGGACGCCATCTTTTGTCTCCTTTCATCAGCCAAGTGTTCGGCGCGTAGGCGGAGCCTGTGTTGCCGGCGGTCTCGAGGGGCTTGTTGGAAAGTGGCACACGCTCTTGACCACAGCTGTTGCGTGGCGGCCCGCGAACACAAACAGATGCGGCCCAGCGTAGTCGCATCTCCGCGGGCCGCCCGGGCTCCCGAGGAGGAGAAGCGGCTCCTGCACGTTTTAATGAGCTCGCTGCGGTGTGTTTCGTGAATCGGGATTCAGCCCGATTGCCATGGAACTTGGCAGACAGATGTGCTCGTGGAGAAGCCACAAAATTGTAGAGCTGATTCATGTTTTGGGCGGATTCTCCTTATAGCTAAACATTACTGCCATTGTCCTGTAGATGGCGGTGAAATAGGAAGTACGTTTGAAGTATGGTTCATATCCACGCGCAGTAATTAGTATGCAGCTCATCAAACTTCGTACATAAATGTTGTTGCCCCGCAGAGTTGTATGGATTTGTTTGTCATAAATTTGCATATAATCGCGGAGAGAGGTTGTCCTTGGTAACGACCTGCACTGTCCTTCAGCTTCGGTAGGAATTCAGTACCGTGGGATCATGAAACGTAAACAGTGCCGTGTAGTAAAGCAGCAGAGGGCCCACAACTGAATCATTTACAGCCTTATTGCTTCTAAAATTGGGTTATGGCAGAGGCACGATTGCCATTTAACGTATTAATAATCAATACAAGCAACTCCTTCCAAATGTCTACAGTAGGCTGTGGGCGGTGCGCTGTCAGCAAAAGCAACAGAAGGGCAGCCCAGATGCACTGATATGCACTCGCAGTTGTTGCCACACTCAGCCAATTACATTTTAGAACCAGAACCGACTGTTTTATGATGGTGGATGTTCTGTGCATTGGAGATTAACCGCTCCGTTTTTTTGTTTTTGGCTGAATATGTGCAAGGAGCGGCGTCGACGGCCCCATCGGTCATTTGGGTCGGACGCTAATCTGCCGGTTCATCCACAGGGTGCATGGTGGCAGGCCCACCAGGACGCTAACAGGGTGCCACGGCAGCGGCACAACACTGTGGCCAATTAATATTCATATCCTGAACGGGGATTAATTGGTCCATCTGGCACTCATCAAAACAATGGAGTCGAGCCCCTCCCGCTGTTCGGCGGCGGTCCATTCTTTTTTCATTCCGAATGGCCACGGAGAAGCGGCCGAAATTCTTCCTCTTGATCTTTTTCTTGCAGCCTGTCAGCGGCAATGGCCTTCCTCATTTCTCTGGCCGCAGCGCCCTTCCTCTCCAATCCCGCGGTTCCAGGATGCAACGTCGCGGGTCGAGGGGCGCCGAGCGACTCCGCACCGCCGGCGCGGCAAGCTAATTACAATTATGCACAGGCCTCGGCTCCTCTGCCAAGCGAGGGATATTTCGGGCCGATGACAGGTACATGGCAACGCCGGGCGCGGTGTCGATGTCGGCCCCGCCACCGGCCTGTCCACCTGCTTCGTCTCCCGGGTGATTAATGCTACATCGACTCGCACAAAGGTCACTCCGGCAAAGCAGGGGCGCATCCCACGATGCCGTTCTGACGAGGGTTATTTATTGCCAGTGTTGTGTCTGAAACTATGTCCCACTGTATTCCCGAGGCACGTCTTCAGATCGTGGCTGCGAAGAGGAAACTGAAGGTCACCAAAGTTATCGAAAAGGCTCGCGCTGTAATAATACTCTCATGCCATGCATATATTCTACCATTCGCCTGTTAAAATGGTCATCTGATAATCTGCATGTTTGTCTTGGTGGTGGGCGATCGTGTTTGTGATGTATTAGGGCCGTTGAAACGCTGTAAATAGGGCCCTCTGTGTTCTGTTCGGCACGAAATAGTGCCGACTTCGCCCGTTTCCGAACAGAGATGAGGATCTTTCTATTTCAGCGCCGCGCTGAAATATATTCCACCACTCTCACCTGCCCGGCTTCTGGGCTAAATGATGCGGCGCCTTCCTGTGCGTGTGGGCCCGGGCTCCGTCAGCAGTTACCACGTTCAAACCGGCTGACCGTCAAATGTGATGACGACGCGGGTTTTTTTTTTTTTTTTTACTCGTACCCTCACAGCCCATTTGCACGCCTTCATTTGGAATATGGCGGTAATTTACATGAACATTTCATCATGTTGGATCCCGCCCTGAATGATTTAGGCTGTTAGTGGTGCATGGAACATTTGCAGGAACTGCTGTTGCAGATGTGCGGCCCAATAAACGCTAAGAAAAGCGGTTTTCTGGCCCCGACTCGTATCCAACAGCGAGATCAGACACGCGGGGTGAGTCAGGAGGTGTCGGCGGCGGCCGTCACGTGTCAGGGTATTCCCCGGCGACGTCCTTTGAATTCCACCCTTCTTAATGAACCGGTCCCCAGAAGGAAGGGCGGAGGGGGGGATTGAAAACAGCTCGCGCTCAGTATATAGAGATATTCAGCGGCGACGAAAGCGGCGCCCCTCTTGCGTGACCGAGAGGCCTCTGAGCTCCGTCTATTTATAGAGGAATTTGGTTTTGTCTGGAAATTACATTACCGACAGGCCTTATCTGGGATATCTCCCTTCAACGGGAGCTTTTAAAGCTTTTAATGGGGCGCTGGTGCTTGTTCGGGGCTGCCAGGTGTCATTCCCTGCATAATTCCTCCTTATCGCTGGGGCAGATTTAAATGCTTAATTGTCAATTAGCTGATAACAGGAGTGTGCATACAGATTTGGGGATAGCTGAACAAACAGTAGAAGACTAAATATATATATATTTATTATATTTCTCCTCAAAGGTGAATGGAAAGGACCTCTCCAGAGCCAGCCATGAGGAGGCGGTGGAGGCCTTCCGCAGTGCCAAGGACCCCATTGTGGTGCAGGTTCTGCGGAGGAACCCTGTTGCGCGAGGCCCTCAGGACGTCCAGCTGGTGGACGTGTGCACGCAGACGGAGATCACCTTCGAACACATCATGGCTTTGGCCAAGCTGCGGCCGTCATCACCGCCAGTGCCTGACATCTGCCCGTTCCTCCTCTCAGACAGGTACCCGTCAACGTTCTCAGCTCATTAGGTCCGTTTAAAATACGTTTTTTTACGGGTGACTGTTCGGAACAAAGCAGCCAGAGTCAGCGTGTTGGAGTCTCATGAAAGAGATGCTTGCAGTTGAACGGGGTTTCAAGCACCATCCTGGGGATTCCTCGAGAACAACAAAGGAAACGGCCTCCCCCCGTCGCTAATTTATTTTAAGATATACTCACGCTCGTTCTCAAACGGAGAATCTCAGCGGAGAGACGAACTGCAAACAAGATAAAAATTTGGCAGAGGAAATAAGTAGGTTTCAGCCCGGGGGAGGCCAACACTGGCGTATTTAGACATGCAGGGATTCTTTTTCTTTTCCAATAATAACGAAGCAATAAAGTTCATTAATAATATCTCAGGCAGTGGGAGTACAGTAAGTGTGTAATTAATACCACGCAGTGAGTCGGATAATTAAACGTTCCAACTTTCGCTCATCCAGGTCACATGTTTTCTGAAATACATTCTCTCTAGTATCATAATTAATTTTTTCATTTATTCAGTCCTTTTGTAAAATGATCTAGACAACCTGGTGCTACATACGTTTATACATAAACATTAACAGGGTGGTAGTAGCCTAGTGGGTAACACACTCCCCTATGAACCATAAGACCCGGGTTCAAATCCCACTTACTACCATCGTGTCCCTGAGCAGGACACTTAACCCTGAGTGTCTCCAGGGGTGGGACTGTCCCTGTAACTCTGTCCCTGTCCCTCGCTCTGGATAAGGGCATCTGATAAATGCTGTAAATTTAATATACTAATACATTATTTTTGGTAAATATTTAGTTACATTTGTTTACATGACTAGCTGTAGGAGACTCCCCTGCCAATACTGGAAACTGTGCCGGGTATAGCATGTGGGGCACCATCCCCACGTACATGGTTAAATGGCAGAATCACAAATTCTGTGCATCACAAATATCCACTTTAAAATTAATTTATCAATGCATAAACTCAGAGTACGCTATATTAATTTCACATAAGTATAAATGTAGGTCATGAAAATCCGCAATCCAACATCCTGGTCATTAGAATATAACCTGCAATCATTCAGAAACAGATCAGACCAATACAATGATATTCCCACTTTTTTGTACAGTCGGTATGTTTACCTTGTGGGATTCGATTTTGAAAGTAAATAACCCTTTTTTCTTTTATTTTTTATGATGCGTTTAAGAGTAGACTGTCCTCGAAACACCCCTGTGAAACATCTCCGTAACGATCACTGCCGCCTGGCACGGCCATTTGCCTTAACTGAAGGTTTACAAGATGATTAAAACCAAAATGGCCCAATAAAATCAGGCAACGAGCTTCGCTATTCATTCGCCGTACACGCCTAGCCTGAAGCTACGTCCAAGTGTAATCAACGGGCCTCATAAAACGCACACGTCTTCGCCTGCGATCAGGTGGAGGTTTTTATGGTGAACAGCGTCCCGTTTTTGTTGCACAGACCATAAAATTCTGTTGGTAATTTCTGTTCTATTTACACGCGCCGAGAAATGACAATGTGGACGATTTTATGTGTTTCCCGGGAAATGTGAACTCGTGGGCTATTTTCAGAAGTGAGCACGGTGGCACTGACAAACATCCCGCGATGCCGATGAGATGCATCCCGTACAACTGTCACATGCACATGCAGTAAACATGTCCCCGACCGAGACAGAAGTCATCGTTTAAATCTGCCGCGGGCCACATCTGTACGATTTCCCAACGGGAGCGAAGGTGATGACGAGCTGAATGAGTTTGATGACATCGTCCACATCCTTTATTTCCCCGCCTCTTTCTTCTCCCAGTCAAGCAACAAAGACACATCCTGTGACCGCAGTTGTGCGCAAGTGTCCATTATGCGCATCATGTGCATGTGCAAGAGACAAAGTGAAGGACGTTTCTCTTATCTGCCTCTCATTCCGACAGTTGTCACTCGCTCCACACCATGGAGCAGGAATACTACGAAGACACAGAGTACCTGTCCAAAATGGCGGCGAACGCAGAGAGGACGGAAGACTTTGAGTATGAGGTAAGGCTCCGTTTCGGCTCCTGTGTGCCCCATTAATAACATTTGACACCCACCTCAGTGTGGAGAACCCCGCTATAATTGACTCGGCGGGCCTGTCCCCATGGGCCGTCGGTGACAGATGACAGGTTGTAGTCAGAACCCAATATGTCAGTGTTCTAGATACAGCTCTGCAGAAAGTGCCTTTCTGTTCCTACGGCAGCCGTACCTTCTTCAACGTGATCAGAATAACCGGATCTCACCAAACTGTGTTATTAATATATAACATTATTCATATATTATTTAATAGTGGCTGTAAACTTTGTCATTTGTCATGAGAAGATTTGGTATATATTTGAATTGCTTTTATTTTTTAATCCAATCGGAATTCTGGTTTATAGGAGACGCTCAGTGGCAGCTGCTCCTTTGTTGTTAACCTCCAAAATTGTCCGATTTTCTTTTGTGCACCAACACATGCTCTACACTTTTTACCCTTCCAGAGTTATACCATTGCACATTACCAACGAGCAAATATTCTGGAAAAAATGAACCATCCATCTGCTGAATCTTTCTCATCCCAGGAAAGAAGGACTCGTTTGTGGATCCCATTAGAAAGAGCAGAGGAATCGGGGCCGCCTTGTTGTTCTGCTTGTGATGCATCTTCAGAGGTTTATGGTTTATTTCTCTTCTTTTGAATTATCTTCATGCGGGCAGCCTTAGAATTAAGATGTAGCCGACAAAGCCTCTCTCCCCAAACGTTGATACAACGTCAATACTGTCTGGCTGTGTTTTTAGAATTGTAGAATAGATTTTATAGCTACTACACGTCCACATGAGTTAGTGGATCGTTTTTCCGTCTGCGACTAACACCAAGTACGACTAACTCCAAGCGTGTGCTGAGGTGTCCTCATCTTCACAAGCTCAAATGTGCTCACCCTAGCTTTATATAAGGACACGTAGCATGGAAAGGACGTGATTTTCACAGTTCGTGTTGGGAGGTATGCAGCTCTTCCATAGAGCCGCACAGTCTGGAGAAAAGACTCACTTGTTTATCTGGGCTAGTCCGCTAATTATATTGGCCTGTGGTTTTTACTCTGACAGATCAAATCAGCCTGCGTAGATGCAGATGAGTCCGCCACCCCATGATAAACCGGCATTTTAGCGCGTCCAGAAGCGCGCAGGCCGTAATGTTCTTTATTTCCAAGCCGTGGAGGAGCATGCATACTGTGCAGGCCTCTGACTGATGCATGGTAATTAGGGCTTCCTCGCCGCTGCCGTTTCGTCCGAACGCGTTTTTGAAGCCTCCGCCCGGCGGGTGCCGCTTGTCCTGATCCTTCGCTGGAGATTTGTACTGCCGCTTGTGTCACAGCGGCCCGCCATTAAGTCACAGCAAATATAATATATTAGCTCGCCGCTCCATGCCTCATTTCTGTTAACTAATTCTATTAGGGATGCGTGCGCTCGCTTTATTTCATGCATGGAGGAGTGTGTTCCTCGCTAACACACTTTCGCTTAACATACGTCAAGAGAATGTGCATGAGTGGTGGGGGTTGCACCATAAACTCACACTGGATGGGAAAACATAGCTTTTATAACTCATGAAGGCAAACAATACTGCTGCATGCTTGTGCATTAATATTTGACTGGGTCACATGCTTGTATAATTAGCTGATCATTGCTAATAAGCATAAAGCACATAAGGCCTATGCCTTGTGTCCCCCTCCATGCACTGTCCCATAGTACACTTCTGTTACCACAAATGTTTTTCATTTTATTACATTTACATTACATTAAATTTTTTTATTAAAGGCAATATAGACACCATTATAATCACAGCATCCAATTGGATAATGCAGGGCGTCCATCTTGCCGTGATGGTCATTCATTTGCCGTTCGGCCCCCATCCACACACTCCTGCCACAATCTCCCACCCGAGTGGCAGGGTACTCGCCCGGGAAATGAAAGATGGGAGTGGAGGTTGCAGCCCTCCAGAGGAAGGAGATTGCAAGTCAGATTAGAAACCAGCTTTGCTTATCAAGGATCTGCCTCACTGTGCCGCCAGGAATGGGTCTGCGATCAGAGAACTATATTTTATTCTTCTCATGAGAAATTCATCTGTTTTCTGTCATATGGGTGTTTTTGCAAAGTTTGCAAGGATTGTCTTATTTGTCAGTAACACGCTGGACAAGTCACACTTGATGAATGTTAATGGAAGAACAACATTCAGATTAATTCTGCATGCAGACTAACCATGCCAAGGTTACGACTAGGACAAGTAAAGCAATTTTGAGCAAGCTACTCGTGTACTACTCCTGTACAGTAAACTAAGCCCAACTGTGAAAGTGAAAGGATTGTCATCACAGCACACGGTGACGCTGTGTCCTCTGCTTTTAACCCATCACCCTTGGTGAGCAGTGTGTGGGGACGGTGCTTTGCTCAGTGGCTCCTTGGCAGCCCAGGATTCAAACCGTCAACTTTGCGACTATGGGTCCAATTCCATACCAATTCACTGCCCCTAACTGGATTGGACTAGGCCTTAGCTCAGATAAAACCTTCCAAAACCTCAGATAAAACCTTCACCAGTAAAGGTATGTGTGTGTGTGTGTGTGTGTGTGTGTGTGTGTGTGTGTGTGTGTGTATAGACATACATACACACACTATGTGATGTCAAATGAATTCCACAACAAATCAAAGTTTTATAAAAATGTACGTTGCACAGCAATGTAAATAGAAGTTTCTACAGCCTCACTGTGTTGAAGATAAATCCCATTTTTAACATATTTATTTACTACAGTCATTAAAGAATCCATAGCAGTTTGATGGCTTTACGGTAATTCGGTGGCGACAGCAGCCTCACCTGTGCTGCTGTGAGATGATGGCTTCTCTCTCACCTCATTCCGGAGATCCGGTGTGACAAAGCGGAGCCCTCGTTCCTGTACTTCCGCAAGAACTCAATTAAACATCTGATGGCCAGTCAGCTGGAGTGTGTCATAAAAAATGAGATTACAAATCTGACAATGTAGTTTCTCCTCCTTTCGTCTGCTCTTCTCCTTCTTTTTTTTTACCTCCTCTTACTTGCTTGAGGGCACAATTACCGGCAGAGGGCCCTGAACCGGTGCACCAGAGCTGGTCCATCATTCTTTGATGTGGCTGGAATGGGGGACACGGGTCCATCCTTGACTGCAGAGGCACCAGGTGGCTCCCTGTTCCAGCTTTATTTGCCTTCCTCCTTCCTTTCCGCCCTAAGCCCTGACACGTCGACACGTGTAACCAGCCAGCCTGCAGATGCCACTGGGCCCCACCACCCAGTCTTAAAGACATTTGTACTTTCTTGCTCTCCTATTTTCAACAGTGGTGGTATGATTGTAGGGTTTATCAATGAAAAGTGTTTAACTGGGTTGTGCGGGTAGCCATACATATTTTGTGATCTTTATTTATATGTTCTGATCCGGTAATGCTGCAAAAAGAAACTTTTAACGATGCATTTTGCCATGAGCTAAAACTTGAGCCTGACATTAGCCCCACATTGGGACTGCAGATAAATATTTTATTGGTTCATTTTTTGGTTGCTGGCCGAATAAATCTGTGATTTATTTGCATAATTATATGCATGTTTCCAAATAAGTATAACTGTTTATATAATACTGAATATTAAACATACTAGAGTAGTTTGATCAAAGGGCCTTTATTCTAACAGAACGTTAAGCAAATGTAGTAAGTAATATTCTACTAGCACCACACACATGCATTCCACGAAGGCTCATATAGGGCTCTCAGGTTCCTGCTCACAGAACGTGGTTCTGTCTTCTGCAGGAGGTGGAACTGTGTCGGCTGAACAGCCAGGAGAAGCTGGGCCTGACGCTGTGCTACCGGACGGATGAGGAGGAGGACATCGCCATCTATGTCAGTGAGGTGAGTGCTGTTGTTCTGTCCTGCACAGATAACAAATGTTAAAACGTTTTTTACACACCAACTAACATTTAAATAGGACCCATGAAATAAAATAAATTATATAATATCTATAGTGCCCATGGAGTAAACAGGAATAAATTAATTAAGGCTAGAGCCATGCTTCTTGTATGATTATATATATTTTTATTATATACAAATCAGGTGTTTAAACTTTTGTTTGGGTATATTTGCACAAATGAAAAAGAAAAAATCACAGAAAAGCCATGAACAGACACTGATGCTAATTTTAGAGCCCAACTGAAAGGGAATGGTAGTGGCCTTCATTAAAAATGTATAACCAAACGTCATATTTGTGTCAGCCCGGAATTCATTTTTATTTTCCTCCTTCCAGTAATAATACGCCATTCAGAACAGACTGATGACAGGACTGTATCAGCTTATGATTAAAGTGCAATTACTAAATCTCGGCGTACAAGTCGCATGCTGAGATTTTTAGTGCCAATGTGGCGTTTTGACAGTATTTAAATTATGATGTATGCACACAATACAAACGCAAATTATTCCATTGTGACAAGTGATTGAGATTTTATGCTTCCTCTTGCAGGATACCTGGTTTAATATTAAAACTCAATCCTGTCCTAATTTTAACATTAAATCTTTCGATGTGTTGTAGAAATGTATTAAAGTGCATATTAATGATCACACTGTTCTGATGACAAAACCATGACAGCATGGTTTAAATGACCCGCAGGCAACAAGTAGCATTTCGTGTTCACTGTACTGTATGGCTCGGCCCTCAACATACTATCAACCCATAAGGTATGTCATGGTGACTTAAGATATTTTTAAAAATTAATTAAATCATAAAAAATATCCATTTGTTTTCATTGTTCAACAAATTTTCAAGCCTTCAGCCACGAATTGACTATGTTAATGAACATACACTACCAGAACTCAATGGCAGAGGCTATTTTGAGGAATCCAATACAGGAGATATATTTGTGTACTGCATAATCTCACATGTGCTATTTCGTAGTTGAGTGTGTTGGAATATGCGTTTCTGTATTTGATTACAGTGTACAACGGTTTAAAGAAATCAAATGGTTTTGACTTGAGATGCACTATTTGAACCAGAAATAGCAGTACAATACTTGAGCCTATTAGCCATAATGAATGGAGATTTAGAGCTTTAAAGAAGCTCAGCGGTAATGAGATTAATGAGTTTGCTATACATCGGGAAGGTCCTGTTGGCGCCATATTGAATTCTCATCATTTGAATGTGAACAGCAATCAGCCTAACCGGCCGGCCTTTGGAAACCTGTGTGCATGGCGTCCTCAGTGAACAAATAGCTCCAGTCACGTCGCTCAATAACTCTGCCGATTCCATCTCCTGCGGCCTGGCAGCACATCTCTTTAAGAGAGTGGAAGTTTGCGAAGGGTTACAGGTTATGAAGATGGAACACGCCGAGGCCTTAAGATCTCCAGAGAATCTGCTCGATGGGCCAGAGTGAAACAAATTGCCCCGGACAGCAATTGATTGGCTGCTGAAAGATGCCGCTGCCCCTTCACTCAACATCATTAGTTTACAAAGGGGCTGATGAGGTCTGGAAGTTCTGGTGTAAGGGCTGCACCAATCAGCTGCTCCCTTGTCATGAGCCACGCTAGGGAACCCAGGAAGAATAAGAGCATCTTTTTTTGCATTTAGTTAATTGGCTTGCGCATGGTTTCATCAGTTAAATGGTACCTGTGGGTTCATGATCAATACCGTGTTACCCACATCTACATTTCCATCCCTCTTAGGTTGGCCCGAACAGCATTGCTGCCAGAGACGGTCGAATCCGGGAAGGGGACCGCATTTTACAGGTAACCCTTTCATTAGACAGCGGTAAACATCCACCAAAAAAATCAAAAATTGATTTTGATTAGATTAGATTCAACTTTATTGTCATTAAACATGTACGAGTACAGGGCAACGAAATGCAGTTTAGGTCTAACCAGAAGTGCAATAAGCAGCAAGTGCAGGATAAAGGTAAAATAATGCATAAGGTGATATGTACAGGCAGAGGAATAATATTTACAGTTGGATATGTAGTGCAATGATTATGTGCAAAAATGTGCAAGATTAAATAGTACGGTGGTTATCAGGAGTGTATGGGGGGGGCAGAGGAGCTCTGGGAAAAAAAGCTGTTCCTAAGTCTGCTGGTTCCCGGGGTAACCTAAAGCGTCTGCCCGAAGGCAGGAGAGAAAACAGTCCGTTGGCAGAGTGGGAGGAGTCCTAAAAGAATTCTTCTGGATGTCCTCAATGGATGGAAGTGGAGTGCCTGTGGTGCGCTGGGCAGTTTTCACCCGCTGCAGCGCCTCACGCTCAGCAACAGTCCACCTCCCATACCACACTGTGAGACAGCTGGTTAGATGCTCTCTATTGTAGAGCGGTAGAAGTTCACCAGGATGGTTGAGGATAGCTGGCTCTTCTTTAGTGTCCTTAAGAAGAAGAGGCGCTGGTGGTGTTAATGGTCCAGATGTGGGTCCCCAGGAACTTGAAGGCTCTACGGCCATCCCGTTAATGTGGCTGGGATGTGATGCTGCCATCGTAAACTGGCCTGTTCATTTTAATGGTTGCACATTAAAAAAGTCGTCCCCTTTCTGATTCTTATGTGGCAAAAGTGCCCCTCCGGCTGTTTTACTTACAACGTCAGCATCAGTGGAGCACGAGGGTGGGGGTGGAGCATGTTTTTACAACTTCATTTTAGAGGCACTACATGCAGCGGACGCCTCCCCGAGGTCCAGACAACTTGAATTCTGACATTACCTCACATGTATTAGCATGTAAAGTTATGTCAGGACCCGTAAAGATCAGGTGACAACAACGTGCTTAATACAATCATCCAGATCTGGGAAAGGGATTTATGTGCAACATGCTTTTAAAACACCACATGATGTGCAACGCTGCCAAGTATTATTATGGCAAATAGGATGGCGGTCGGGTATTTTGGAAGGGCCTTATAAGATGCCGCGATCTGGGCGTGTTCTTCATAACAACGAAGATGTCGAGAGACCAGCCGCTGATTTGCACGTGATTACATTTCGACGGGAAGAATTTTAAAACCCACCAATTTTAAGGTTGGTTTATTTCAAAGTGTTGAGCATCATAACCTCCACAACATATATATATAGATATACAGGGTGGGCCATTTATATGGATCCACCTTAATAAAATGGGAATGATTGGTGATATTAATGTCCTGTTTGTGGCACATTAGTATATGTGAGGGGGCAAACTTTTCAAGATGGATGGTGACCATAGTGGCCATGAGTTATTTACAAGTTTCTGACCACTTATAAAATGTGTTCAATGTCACCAACCATTCCCATTTGATTAAGGTGTATCCATATAAATGGCCCACCCTGTACACCACACAGTATTCATTGGTCAGCATTACTTCGTCCCGCAGCCTGATCATCTTTAGACTGTCTGTGGGACTGTCAAAGGGACTCTCATGAAAAATTCTCATAATTTGCGTTTTAGTGTCGGTTTTAATGATCGTGCACGTGGTGAAAGGGGAAAAACTACACTGTATTGCACCCAAGGGCTGTGTAGAATGCAAGTGCTGCAATACTAAAAGGCGCCAAAGTCTTCCTAAGGCCTCCTTAATGCGTTTGAAGACATTAAGTGGCACCCCGAGGTGGAAGGTGATTATATTCGGTTGCGTGTGAAAACGTTCAAAGGGACCTGGAGACGAAAGCGAGGGTCCCGCGCGCTGATGGCGGGTGAGCCTGGTCAGTGAGCGCCGCTTGGCTCCGGGAGATCATTTGCAGCGGCGGCCTAATTGTCTGCAGGCACGCGTGGTTTGTGGCTGATTGGAACGGCGCGGGTCCGCCGGCCGTCCCGTCCCCACCACTATTATCCCCTGCTGACAGCCCCATTACTCTGCCCCGAGAAAGATGAACGCCGCCTGTCAGCGGCCAGTTAATTGTGTCGCTGGATGCACGTGTGTTGCCAGGAAGCTTTCACGAGCGCGGGCTCGCTGGACGCCCTGCCCCACCCCACCCCACCCCACCACCCCCATATAATCAATGCCGCTTTCCTCCGCTGTAAAGTGCATAATTGAGTGCAGGCACTTACCTCAGGAAGCAGGCGAGTGAACGCTCGTGTGAAGGAGTTCCTGCGTGCGGCCCGTATCTCGCGATGTAAAGAGACATTTACAGCGCTCTGCATGGGACCAACCATTGTCTGTAGTAGTAGGGTGTTGTACCATAATAGGGTGGTAGTAGCCTAGCGGGTAACACACTTGCCTATGAACCAGAAGACCCAGGTTCAAACCCCACTTACTACCATTGTGTCCCTGAGCAAGACGCTTAACCCTGAGTGTCTCCAGGGGGGGACTGTCCCTGTCACTACTGATTGTAAGTCGCTCTGGATAAGGGCGTCTGATAAATGCTGTAAATGTAAATGTAAATGGGACGTGTTGACTGATGTCACAGCATGAAAGGACTGCTGTCAGTTATCTGTATCCCGGGTAGGAGGGCGTGTCTACCCACGCAGCGCATTACAGATGAACATTGATGATGTTTTTATTAAAAAAAATCTGTTAAAAAGGAAGAAACCTCGTGAATATGTCGCAAGCTCCGCCCTGTCTCTTACGATCTCTAGTAAGGGTGTGAGAGACGTAACGGATAACGGATAAACGGACACTGTATAGGTTATATGATAGGCGGGGTTGGCCTATCCGCCAAATGTCCTGGGCTCCAGTAGCCACAACTGGATTAAGCAATTGTAGAGAGTGAGGTGCTTAATAGGAGTTTAACAGGAAAATATACCCCAAATGTATTCAGTGTACATTTACATTTAAGGCATTTGGCAGACGCCCTTATCCAGAGCGACTAACAACGTGCCTTCATTTACAGCATTAATCAGACGTTTACAGCATTTACAGCTTCCAAGTTACCATGGATGAAGTGATCAGTTCTGGTTCACTAGGACCCCAACTATGAATACAATCTTTTTATTCACTCTTGTTGTAGATTCTGTACATACGTTAGACAATAAGAAGGTTACAAGTTAATCTAAATATTCTATAAAAAGGAAGGTCTTGAGCTGCCGTTTGAAGGTGATCAGTGACTGAGCTGTTCAGGGGCCAAGACGGAGAAGAGTCTAGATGAATGTCTTCCTTTTACCTTTAGCGATGAGGGGACCAGGCGAGCAGTATTGGAGGCTCAGAGTATAGCCTAGTGGGTAACACACTCGCCTATGAACCAGAAGACCCAGGTTAAAATCCCACTTACTACCATTGTGTCCCTGAGCAAGACATTTAACCCTGAGTGTCTCCAGGGGGGGACTGTCCCGGTAACTACTGATTGTAAGTCGCTCTGGATAAGGGCGTCTGGTAAATGCTGCAAATGTAAATGTACAGACCTTTTAACTTCAGTAAATGTTTTGTTTAAATCGGTATGCACAAGGTGGTGGGTTGTTGCTACTCTCTCAACATGAAAAAATATAAGATTATAGGACCACCTCTGTCTGTCTTTGCCTTCAGATCAACGGGCAGGACATCCAGGACAGAGAAGAGGCGGTGGCTGCCCTCTCCAGTGATAACTGCAGGAACTTTGTGCTGTTGGTTGCCAGGCCTGAGATGCAGGTGATTTTTAAACAGCATCATGCGCGCATTCATAGATATGCACACTCCACCCGGAGCATGACCACACGTGTGCAACACACAGACGCACAAAGAAAAGGCATAAATACAGTTTTTCACACCTGCCGTTGCCGCCAATGGCTGTTATCCATCTCCGCACTCAATCTAAAATGACTTTTCATAAAACATGAGTGTGGGGATTTAGAGCTCTCGGCACAAACACTTCCGGCCTGAAAGACGTGCTCCACCCGCTTGGCAGGTTGACGGCGAGCACATTAGCGCCTCATCATGTTTTATTTTTATGCAGCGCCGGTGTAATTGACTTCTGACGTTCACCCATAAAAACTAATAGCATGATAATCCAGAGTGAGTTCACGCCCCGGGCCCCGCTGCGTGGTCTTATGCAGAAGCCACGGAGTGCAGGCGGGACCCGGGCTGTAATGGACTCTCCACGTAATTAAGCACACATCCAGTAGTAAATCTGAATCTATAAATATGGATTATGCTTTGTTTGAGGCGTCCTGACAAGGAGCCGATGTGAGAGATTAAAGAACAAGGTCAGAACCGCAACCGCGCTGGTCCGTACCCGCTACAAACTTCACCCTGTAGGGTCACGCCATGTGATGGCCGGCAGTAAAACACTTTACTGGCGTTTATTGGTTTTTAAATAAATTTAAAAAAATGTTGCTTTAGTAAAATGCTTGCTTTCCCCAGCTGGAAGAGGCCTGGCTGGATGATGAGCACAGTGCTTTCCTGGAGGAGCTGAAGTTGGAGATGCTGGAGGAGCAGCGAAAGGAGGAGGAAGAACTTGAGAGAGCAGCTGCCCTGGAGCAGGAGGTGAACAGAAATATGGCATCACGTCTTGTGAACTTTCTAACAGAGTGTTGCACTTTGGTTCCTTTTTTTCCCCTTTCGCATGAAAAGTTGATTTCGTTTGTTTGATTGCTCGCCACATGAGCACAGAGAAGCTTTTGGCAGGTTGGGTGCATGATGGTGTCGTTTCCTGTTGGCCAATGACTCCTGGTTTCACCCCGTGTCAAAACAGGAGTGGAGAAGTGTCACTCATGCACATAGAAAATTTACTTGTCACCGTGTCTAAGTTTCAAATTTGCACGCACAAAATGAAAATACAAGTCAGGTGCAGAAATCAGCATATTCCCCCTTTTGTATAATGTAACACAGTTGGAGGACTAAATATGCATTGTAGAGAGTCATAATCACTTTAAATCCCATCCACTCCCAATCTTAAATTCTAATTTGTGTGAAGGCATTAGCATGCTGCAGTTCCTGAGATGTAGAGTATTGGAAGTAGGGGAGCCGCTTTGACAGAAACCCCGGTGGATGTGGGATTTGTTGCCCCTCACAACTCTAATCCCCTCTGTCCCCGCAGACGAGGAAGAGACCGGAGGGCGACATCATCGGCGACGTCGCCACGGACATGCCGTCCTGCTCTTTCAGCACCCCCGAACGGCCCGGCACCAGCGGGCAGCAGGAGATGCTGGCGCTCATACAGAAGAGACTGTCGCAGTGCTTGCTCGATCGACGAGAGTCTGGCGAAGGCCCGGGCGTGGCCAGGCACCCGGCGGAGGGGCAGGAAGGGGAAGTTGGCCCCGAGGGGGACCGCTTCCAGCAGCTTCTGGAGCTGAAGTGCCAGATCCGCAACAGCGGGGAATACGACCTGTTCTACAGCCGCAGCAGCACCATCGAGTGCAGCCTGACGGAGCAGGGCGGGGTGGAGCGCGAGCTGCGCATGCTGAACGAGGAGCTGCGCAGCATCGAGCTGGAGTGCCAGAACATCATGCAGGCGCATCACCTGCGCAAGCGCAAGTCTGCGGGCAGGGAGCACGAGCTCGGCGGCCCCCGGCGGCCGCATGGCCACAGCCTCGTCAACGGCGGTGGGCCCACGGGCAAGCTGGTCGACATCAGCGAGCAGCCGGAGAAGTCCGACAAGGACAGTTCCAGCGCCTACAACACGGCGGAGAGCTCGCGCAGTACGCCGCTGGCCATGGACCGCTCCCCCGACCACTCCATGCAGAGAATGGTGGGCGCGACCAACCAGAGGAACCTGCGCTTTGGCCTGGGCCGCGCCTCGCCATCGCCCTCCGCCTCCTCGTGCCCGGTGCGCCGGGCCCCCAGCGGCAGCCCGGACCACAGCAACCCGTCCGAGTCCGAGCAGACTCCGCCCCCCGAGGACGAAGGTGGCCTGACCGTCCGGCCCTCGCGCATCCCCTACCTCTCGTCCGGCCGCGCCAACATACCCGCCCACGCCCGTCACTACCAGAGCTACATGCACCTGATCCAGCAGCGCTCGGCGGTGGAATACGCCCAGAGCCAGCTCAGTCTGCTCAGCATGTGCCGAGAGCCGCAGCCGACTCCGCCCCCGGCCGAGCCCAAGCTGGAGTGGAAGGTGAAGGTGCGCAGCGACGGCACGCGCTACATCACCAAGCGGCCAGTAAGGGACCGCCTGCTGCGGGAGCGGGCCCTCAAGATCAAGGAGGAGCGCAGCGGCGGCATGACCACGGACGACGACGCCATGAGCGAGATGAAGATGGGCCGCTACTGGAGCAAGGAGGAGCGCAAGCGGCAGCTGCTGCGCGCCAAGGAGCAGCGCCGGCGCAGGGAGTTCATGCAGCGCAGCCGGCTGGAGAGCCTGAGGGAGAACCCCCAGAGCGGGGGCGAGGGCGCCCGGAAGGAGGTCAGCATCATCGAGCTCAGCCAGCGCAAGATGATGAAGAAGCGCAATAAGAAGATCCTGGACAACTGGATGACAATTCAGGAGCTGATGACTCACGGAGCCAAGGCTCCGGAGGGAGCCAAAGTCCACAACGCCTTCCTGTCCGTCACCACTGTATGAAGACTGTGGATCTAACAAACCCTGTACCCGCGTGGTATAATCTACTTTGCCTCGTTCAATGTGGCATTTTTATGAGGAGAGAGAGAGAGAGAGAGAAAAAAAAAACATATTTTTCACACTTTGTAACCAGAATAGCATTTTGTAAACAAGGGAATCAACAGTGTCATATCATATTTTGACTTTTTCTTTTGGTTTCTTCCTGCACTGTTCACCATCGTCTCAAAAACTTTTATATTATAGTACGGTGTGTGTACTGTATTTTAGTTGTGTGCGACATTCTGCACATTTGTACATTTATTTTTATAACTCAGTTGTCGAGATCCATTCCAGAACATCTAGGTCCAAGTACTTAATCATTGCTCTCTTGAATATTTGAAATGAATGTAAAAGTATTCTGTCCCTCAGTGGTTTACAGTGCTCCTTTGCACTGCATTCAAATCTTCTCATCAAAGGTGTTAATAGATGATAAATGAAACCAGCTCAGTATGTGATTTCATACATTTCACAGGTAGAAAGAGGGGACTGTTCAAAAAGAGAGAAGGGGCCCAAAAGATTGGTATTCAGGGATTTTTCCCCTTTGTCTTGCCAACAAACAAAAATTACAAAAAAGTCATGATGAGCCCATGTCTATAGTGGGGTTCCCCAGGGTTCAGTTATTAGACCTTCATTAATCCTATTCTACAGCGAAGACACTGACTTTGTTAATTAACATCAAAACCTAATTAAAGAATGGGCTAATAACTGGGAGATAATATTTAAATGTAGACAATTTGAGATAATCCATGCAGGAGCAGAATACCAACATTGTATGGACTCATCTGAACCACTTTTGTTTTTCTCAATTAGATTCATGAGCGCAAAGCCTCAGCGATTCATAATGATTCATGATACATAATTCGCATTTTTCCTAAATACAGTGCAATTACTTTATTTTATTATCAGAGTTTTTATTTTGTACTTGAGTTCTTACCGTTGTGCATCAGTCTAAAGAACTGGTTACACAGGGCGGTGTGTGGCGTACTGTAAAACATTCAACTGAACACAGTTACATAGTGCCTCTGTAGACGTCAGGTTACAATGCAAACATATCAATCCAGCAATCAACTACGCCCTGTACAACTTTCGTCTTACAACCATACAGAGTGCTCTTTGCAAATCCTTTTGTTTCACTTCATACTGTAAATCGATTGTAAATCTTATCATGTATTTGTTTTAAGTCAATGTTATAATGGTCTTATTTCCAGTAACATGTAGTTGGCTTTTGTGTGGCCAAGTGAATGTGTAGTATTTGTGTCATTTGGATATAAAAAAGGAAAATAAATGATTTCTCCTTTCTTTAATTATTAATTATTTATTTATTTGTTCTCATTTCTTTTAATCTTAGCTGCAAAATGCTGAACTCAAAGTAAATGAACGGTGCAGTTGTAATTGGTTTCAAATTCACACTCAAATGTGTTTGAAACAGATTTTTATGACAGTTCAAATTCATGAATAAATGCAAACGAAAGAAATACCACGCTTCAATACATTTCAAAGTGAGATAGTAGCTCCCAAATGGTTTCAAGAAACTGAACCAGCGAAGATCATTTTGTATAATTTTGCGTTCCTTATTTTCATTTTCTGTTTTATCACACTGGCTCGTTCAGTGAGTCTTAATCAAACATTAACACAAGAAAATTTTAATTAAAATCCCGCAGCGCTTGAATGATTTGACTTCATTTAAGTGTATCGAGCACTTCATCATTTCAATGAGCTTGTCCTATAAGTGAACCGCCTGGCTTTTATGTGCTCCATCATCACTTTCAGTGAGAGAAGATTAAACCAGTGGTTGAGACGGTCACATAGCTGAGAAGACAATACGACACAATGCAATTATTTCAAGCAAAATATCATATTATTATGTTTAAGGATCCAGCATATTCATTTTATATATTTTAGAGTCATGACTCTAAAACTTGTCTTACTTTTCTACCAGAAAATAGTATAACAGACTTTTAGACACAGGACTTTTCATATTCACATTTCACACAACAGTGCAACACAGCGAGAGAAGGACGATAGTTCTGAACATAATTATAAAAACCAAAATAAGAAAAATGTTAAATAATCTGATAAAACTAGCTACGTCAAATCATTATGGATTGATTATTGATTTTCTTTGACCTCTAGCTTTGTCAAATGAAATTGCTGAATGTAAAATTGCTTTAACCAAAAATACTTATATGCTCATACACACACACACACACACTAATTTCGTGCTTCAGTAAAAATACAAACCAAGAAATGCAAATCCTCTCTTGTTTATAGTTGCACCAAGTGGAGAAGAAGAGAACTTTTTGTCTGGCTGGAAAGTGACAAATGGCATGAATTCAACCATTTCCATTAACTCAGCATCTTAAGCCAAAAGGTGCCGAGCATGCAGTGGCCGTGGCCTCTTCACCCCTACTGTTAGTTAATTCACACTCTCTGTGCGGAGGCCATTAAAATGCCACCTCAGCTGCAGCCACAGTGGCCTGGGTCCCTCCAACGGGCCGAATGCCACGTGCACCGGGTTCTCTCTGCACCAGCTAATTAAGTTTATTCCAGGGGCTCCTGTGCACCGACAGTCAGGTGTAATTAAAAGTGATCCGGTGACAGCGGTGGCATTTGTCAGAGTCATCTGGCTGCTTCAAAATTCCCATCCTGACAGAAATGTCAAACAGATAGGAGCATGTGCACAGCCCCACCCCCCCTTCACACTCCTGTACGTTGGCGCTCTCGCAGGCAGCCGCGGTCTGCATTATGAATGTTTGCTGATAACCTTTAGGATTCCCTGAGCAGCGAGAATAAAAAAAAAACCCTGACAAATTCCCCTCATTATCCCACAAAACTGGGTGCTTGCATTACAGCAACATGGACCCCTTCCACATGAAGAGGAGACAGTGTTTACCTTCATTATGGTGAAGATCCACCGCTGAACTGACCAGTGAGTTGAATTGCATGATATGAAGTCACTGCACATATATATTTTGTAATGTCTGAAATCTGTCACGTACAAACACCGAAATGCCATATACTGTACCTGGGCTTCCTGTCTAGCCACAGCAGGTAAGGAACTGGGATATTTGTTTGATATTTAAGCAGTAATACAAGACAGAGTGAAAGATCTATTCTACTGTAGTCTGCCTTCAACCTCGTACCTGTGAACACAGCACCCTGGTGCCAGTATCTGACATTTCATCTCAAGGTGACAATTAATGTTGTGATCTCTGATCTCATCGTGGATCTTTTCATTTTATTTAATTAATAATAATATAACATTATTTTTTATTAAAAAAATATTACAATTTATATTATTTATATATAAATAAATTTACATATGTATAAAGTAATGTGAAGTGATTGTCACATGTGATAAACAGCACACGGTGCACACAGTGAAATTTGTCCTCTGCATTTAACCCATCACCCTGAGTGAGCAGTGGGCAGCCATGACATGTGCCCAGGGAGCAGTGTGTGGGGACGGTGCTTTGCTCAGTGTACATGTAATTACATATGTATATATAAATAATATAAATTGTAATAAATATTTTAATTATTTGGTGGAAGTAAAAGTGAAGTGATTGTCATTGTGAAACACTGCAGCACCCTTAGTGAGAAGTGGGCAGCCATGACAGCCGCCCGGGAGCAGTGTGTGGGGACGGTGCTCAGGCATCTTGGCGGATCGGGATTCGAACTGGCAACCTTCTGATTACGGGGCCGCTTCCTTAACCGCTTGGCATGTGGTGGACATGCCAATACATCATGGCATGCTCTAGTGATATTTTATTAAGATGCTGGTATCCAGTATCATGGCATCCAGTTCCTACCTCATCCGGTGCATCTCCAACCACCTTCACTTGCATCTTTACATGCGCCCTCACTCCTCCTGTGGAAACCTGTATCTTCTTTTCTCAAGTCTGGGATGAGCAGAAACACTCCAGCACATACACTGATTTGCATGTTGCATGCAAATGAAACAGAAAAAAAAAATGCGCGAAAAGCATTCCGCACAGCAAGGAAAATGAACTTTCTGTGCTCTAATTGTAATGTGGTGTAATTAATGTGTCGCACAAAAGGGCTCTGATTAGGTCCTCGGCTTCATCGCTGCGCTTCTGTTTATGGTTTCCTCTGCAATTTCGGAATTTCCACCAGCTGATTATTGCCGTGTTTGTGGTGATTCTGGTAATGACTTGGAAAGAGCTTTTATTGTTATTTTAATCATTCCAGTTGTATTTTTTCCCCTATCTGCTCCAAATGTTTCACGAGTCATTTGTTGCTTCCATTACATATGAGCTGAGTGTGCAAGAACCCAATTAAGCTGAAACCTGTGAATATTTCAGAGCGTAATTAAAGCCCTAATTACAATTCATTATTTATGAAATGTGAGAATCCTTACATAAATTATTTAGCTCCCATTCTAATGTGACAATGACCAGACTTTCACTTTTCAACTGCTTTACATGCCGATAATTCAGTGTCGCATTCCTGTTTTTATTATTGATGGGATTCAAAATAGCCCCCTCTGCTTAGACCTTAGATCTTAGATCTTAGACACCAGAATCAAATTCATGACTTGTACCTCAAAACATCATTCAGTATTTACTACTCCACAGAACTAAAAATATGTATGGGATCTTTACTCTGTTTGCATTTGCTGTAGTATGTCCTTTGTCCTGAGCTGCCAGGGTGTCTACCTCAAAAAATACAGTACTAAAACATTTCTGTACAGGCTTCATACTTAAACATACTCATACTTATCATACTACAATCGCGGCCAAACGTAATGTGAAAACACTGAAGGGTTTTAGTTCTTTTTGTCAGTTATTAATATGGTGTATTGAAGTATAATTACAATAAAAGGCTTTTATTGACAATTACATCAAGTTTATGCAAAGAGTCAATATTTGCAGTGCTGACTGGTAGCGACCCATTCCTTCATAATCAGTGCTTGGAGTTTGTCAGAATCTGTCCACCCGCCTCTTGAGGATTGACCACAAGTTCTCAATTGGATTAAGATCGTGGCGTTTCCTGGCCATGGACCCAAAATTTAAATGTTCTGTTCCCAGAGGCACTTTGTTATCACTTTGGCCTTGTGGCATGATGCTCCATCATGCTGGAAAAGGCATCGCTCTTCACCAAACTGTTCTTGGACGGTTGGGAGAAGTTGCCGTCGGAGGATGTTTAGGTATCATTCTTTATTCATGGCTTATGAATGTCTGAGTCCACTCCCTTGGATGAGCAGCAGCCCCAAACATGAATGGTCTCAGGATGCTTTACTGTTGGTACGACAGGACTGGTGGTAGCGCTCACCTCGTCTTCTCCAAACAATCGGAAAAGGGCTTCATCAGAGAAAACGACTTTACCCCAGTCCTCAACAGTCCAATCCCTGTACTTTTTGCAGAATATTAGTCTGTTGATGTTTTTCTTGGAGACCCTCTTAACACCAGGTTATCCTCCAAATGGCTCCTAAACACTCTCACCTTGTTAATGAGGTGATCATTTAATTGATCTCAGCAGATCCTTTCGTGGCTGAAATGCAGTGAAAATGGGTTTTTGGGGATTAACACACTGCTGCTCGGGCGCAGTACATGTACATGACCCACCAACACGTTGTGCTGGTAACACCGAGGAGTATTACTGCTTGGGGGGTAAATACCAGGCTTGCTTATAGCACTTGGGGGTTTAAATAAGTCTTTCCGACTGCAGAATTCACAAAATGTCATCAAAGTTCAGAAAAGTTATCAATGTTTATATTCATACAAAGAAGTATCTTACCTGAGTCTGTTTCAGTGTTTGTTTTGTCTCGATAAGGTGCACCAACGAGAGATATGTTTGCAACATAGTGATGCCACAAAATTAAAGTTATAATAAAACCTCTGTGTGGAGAGAGGGGGACCTTGGTCTTGTCATGACCATGCGGGCAGGACGAAGAGTGACGAGAAGACGAGGAATGAAGGACGCAATCACCTGACATCACGAAACCGAGGTTTAATTGGTGAAGCACAAGACAGGGGAGACATCCGAGACGTAGACAGTGGTGAACATGGAACATAACGTTAAAGACCTGATGGCGAACAGAAACGAACAGGGCAGCTTTATACAATTGACCTGATTGACATAATTGACACGGATCCCGGACCGGAGTAACCCATTTTCGGACCGGATCGTGACAGGTCTGAGTTGAGGTACAATTTCATTGTTTAAGAAGCATCCTGCTTTAGTTCAATGACAATAAAGTGTCAACGTGCGAGTTCTGGGATGCACTTGCAGACATGCGGGGGGACAAGTTGTACAGGGAGAGGACACTGGAAGAGTTGGGGAGGATCACCGGAGGCGCTTCGCCAGTGAGAGGGAGGCAGAAGGTGAGTGGGAACGGGAGTGGAGCAGTGGACGCGCCACAGCCCGGCAGGATGGAGCTCTGGCTCCGTGGAGAGCAGCAGGGAAGGAGGCGAGGGGATGAGGCTGGGGTGGACCGGGCCAGAGGAGAACAGGAAGACAGCTGGCCTGAGGACGGTCCGGGAGCGTGGGTTGGATGGGAGGGCATCTTGGCTGGCAGGGAGGTGGGGTAACATATAGTATCGTCGCTGCAAAAGGGGCGTTATTTGGTAGTTAGTTATGCCTTTATGTCACGGCCAACGTACCACCTCCAGCCCACAAGAGGGAGCAAGATCAGCCGGGAGACAGCGACCCAGAAGCGGAAGTGAGAGCGGGCCGTGCCCAGTATAAAAGTGAGTTGACCAGGAGGGACGCTGCTCGTTCTCACTTCCGCGTCCAGGTAGCTGTCTAAAGGCATAACTAACTAAATAAGACCTGCCAGACTCTACAAGCTACAGCAACATTGACCTTTGTGTTGTGTGATCTCTTCCTGCAGGTGCACTTGCACAAGTATATTAGGGGCACATTGACATCTACAACCAGAAAATGGTAGAAAACAATGACCGGAATAGACACAACGAGGACATCATGAAGATGCACATCAAACATGGAACCGGAGAACGTCAAAAAGTTCAGCTACAACAGTGTTGATTTCTGTTCTGTGATGGGGTTATTATTGTACATATTATACTGTCACGTCTTCTAAATAGATTAATATCCATCCGTCCAGACTGTAAAGTTTCAACAATAATTGCGAGAAGGGATTTTTTTAACAAGGGAGTCGAACAACGGCCGGACCAGGTCAGGTAAAAAGTAATACAGGAGCTATCTGGGATACTTTGCAGCACCGTGTTCTGCTCTGCCTCTGTACCGCCCTTGAGCTTTTATGATCATTATTCACTGCAGAGAGCACACGAAGATTCATGGTGCTTAATTTTACACACGACTGGCCACCATTAGAGATAACGGAGCCTGAGGTGGGACGGCCGTAGCTGAAAGTGCCTACAGCAGTCGGCTATAAAAGCATTGACTGGGCAATCATGGTTGAAGATCGCAGATTAAAAATATATGTGATGGGTCAAATGTATACAATCTGGAATTGAGAAATGCAGAAGTATTGAGTGGTTCTCTCTCTCTCTCTCTCTCTCTCTGTCTTTACTTATTTAAGGCTCAGACTGGTACAGAACTCTCCCCTGGGTAAGGAATGGATCCCAGAGAGCAAGTTTCGTTTCTAAACTGGGTTAAAGGAGACCGAACAGAAGCTGCTGACTGTGAACATGCTAAAATTACACCATTCTTCAAACCCTTCAAATATGGTAAGGAAAAAAGAAATGTCATGTTGCACGTGGACACCCTGAGAGGTGTACCTATTCCTTGGAGGTGTTGAAACACGACTTCTAGTATTTTTCCGGCCGGCTATTTTTAACCGTATTTTTTTTCTACCCACGGCTCACTGGGGTAAGGAATTCTCTTAGACGAGCATATTTCATAGCTGCCTGGAGTCCCAGTTGCTCCATAGCTGAGAGAGATTCTGTAGTACTGTAATAATTAGCATGAATTCACCGGGGGCCGTGAGCCCCTGGCGTGCATTGCTTTTCCGCGTCAACCCGAGAGGCACGTCCAAAGAAACTACAAAGCCTTACTCCAGCGAAACGGTCCGTTGTTAAAGTACGTAAATGCGGCAGAACTGCTGGCGAAGCGGCGCTTCGTGGGGCGTGCCACGGGAAGGTCCTGCGGCCAAACGGCAAAATGGGATTAGAGTCATTTAACTAAGTGCAAGTGCAATTTCATTCTGCCAGGCATTATTACAATTCCAATCCAATAAGAGAACTTATATGGAAACGTCAGGCTACTTAGCATACTTGAATCTAGGTTAAGTAAGTGTGCCCATGTGCAGGCGTGTAGATTAACCGCGCTCCGGGATTATAGGGTGGAGGACGCTGTGTCAGATGTTTGTATTGGGGACCTAGCTATACTTTTGTTTTAATTAAAAGGGTCATGAAGGCTAAATGGGACTTACGCATTTATTAATGTGTCAGGAGCTGACTCCGGAGGGGACACGGTTCGGTCTGGAGTTTCGTTGTGTTTGTGTTCACAATTATCCTGATCGTATGCATTGTTCTGGCATGTATACATGTTTGCCTTTTGTGCTTTGTCCTTGTCGGGTCCTCAGATTGTTCATCCTATATTGCTGCGTGAAGTTGTTATATTTAATAAAGTCCTGTTTTTGAGAAGCCATGTGAATGTGTCCATCTGTCCACCACGACACCTTGATATAATGGTTTGATCATATGGACTCACAAAAGGGGTGGGCAAAAAGTAGCCCGTGGATCTTTTTAATCCGGCCATCTGAAGATTGGTATAGAATTGATTAAATAATGTCATAATTATGACTGCTCTTATTTAAACTTGTCCTATAATGTTCCACTAGGTGGAACCAGGTGCCGCAGATGGAGAACCCAATGGGTTTTTACACCGACTTGCGCGGTAGATGAGCGGTCAGGTGATGCGTTTCGACTAGCAAGAGAGATGCAAAAATGGTGAGAGGAGTGCGGCGTGGAAACGGACTCTAGTCTCTAGCGATTGTGTGTTTGTTGCACCAGCAACATAAGCAACGTCTGGGGTGTGGGACAACTTTTACCATGATGTTATTAAATGTATAAACGACATATTCTTGAGCCGTGGTCATGTGCATGTTTGAATAAAGTGGCGAGCTTTCAACGGTACAACTCTTACTCTCCACCGGAATGATTCCTGGACATCCAGTGCAGAAGCAGCTACCAAAGGATCCTCTCAAGTAACTAAGTAACCCACCTCAGGTTTGAATTTAAATTACAGAGAGGCAAAAAGAATAATTTGAGTCCCGGTGCTTCAATGAAATATAAAAGCCCTCTGAGACCAAACCTAAGCAGCTCTACATTAAGGGCCATGTAACTTAATTACATGTTGCGTTGTGTATGTAACGCTCACCCTAACCTCATTAGCTCCTTAAACAATGTCAAGATGTCAAGCATCAGCGGTGGTGACATCAGACCGGGCTTGTAAGTGGCCTTCAATGGCATTTAAAGTAATCTAACAGTGTTCGAATCAGACAGCGATAATTGGACTGTCACGCCCCACCCAGGCGGTTCGAAACCGGACAACTTGCACCAAACCATGTTGTTACCCAGCATAAGTACATTTTATCTGATGACATGAATGATATTTGTCACCTACTTATTGGCTTTTTGACAAACAGAAGGTCGGCTTTTCCCTGTGGCGTGGTGGCCGTCTCTGTATTGGTGGAGATAAGGTGCAGGAAATGTTTATTGCAGCCCAGATTATGACATCCTTCACCGTCAGGCATGATAACATCCCCCATCAGCTGTCGCATTTTCTCCCCAACAGACAGGAAATCCTTACAGACCAATATTTTTCATCGAGGTTCCCTTTTGAAACGTGTGAAGTGTTGGGGAAGAGGTGACTAAACATGATATTTTTGTCGTTCTGCTTGGTCGCCATGTCAGATAAGGCCGTCTGACCCCAGCCAGTCAAATTTGCATGTCTTCTGGAAGGGAGGAGGAGGTGGGGGTCAAGAAACTGTCATTCATCTGTCAACTGTCATTCCACCTAGACTTTTAACACAACAAATCTGACACGCAAGACATCTTCAAACACTACATGTCTGGTTCCGCTTTTTGGTCCTAATTCTTCACTAAAAATAAAAAAAGGGGGCAGTGGTGGCCTAGCGTTTAAGGAAGCAGCCCAGTAATCAGAAGGTTGCCGGTTCGAATCCCAATCTGCCAAGGTGCTACTGAGCAAAGCACCGCCCCCACACACTGCTCCCCGGGTGCTTGTCATGGCTGCCCACTGCTCACTCAGGGTGATGGGTTAAATGCAGAGGACAAATTTCACTGTGTTCACCGTGTGCTGTGCTGCTGTGTATCACAAGTGACAATCACTTCACTTCACTAATGCTTGGAATATGGTGGTAGTATCAAGCCCAAATTGCCCCAGGAAAAATGTCCTGTTCTGTGACTAAATACAAAAATCCATACCAATAACATGAACTGGATTTGCTAATATTTCACAAATGTTGAATCACAGTATGATGCTATATGATACTGGAGCAATAACTAAAAGCATTATACCTTATTCATGCATTATACCTTAAAAGAAGATTAAACCACAGTACAAGCTATGCATTCTGATTGGCTGAGTAGAGCCTGTGTATTTTTACTGAAAAGAGGTGGAATATGGCAAAACAAAGATCTGTTTATCTGAATTCATAAATCCTTATTCAAACATTTAAAAATAAAATTCATTTGGATTCATGTCCTAGCCCGCTTTGTAGGTTCTGGGGCAATAGGACTTCCAATAATGCCTCTGTTTGCTAACAGGCCGTATTCTCTGACGCCGCGGACAGAGGAATCACTGGAGGCACTCTGGGATGGATTATCTTAGCCTGGCTCCCTCATTTCCTTAAATTGCCTTCCAATATTAAAAACGCACAGCCAAGAATGTGTGTGTGTTTTTTTTTACCTCCCCCTGTTCACACAAGTGATCCCACACACAAAGGGATTTGGAAAGTATTAGATCCCTTTCAACAGCAGAAGCAGATAGACAGGCGGGATGAATGCTTCTTTTTAAATCAGATAAAGGACAAGACCTTATGGGCATTCATTTGATGCTGAAGCTGACAAAAAAGGCTGTTGCCCATCGCAGACAGGCAATATGCAGCGCCAACACAATGCCCCCCCATAGCCAGGGGTTCCAAAGACAATGCCACTGGTACACCAGCATTAAACTTCTCCACCATCATGTCTTTCATATGTGGCTTGTGCTACATGTGGAATAAGAATATCATAATATCACATTATTCAATTTCTTTGTGTGATTTTACTTACCATGAACCAAGGTTTGAACTAATATTCATTCCAGCAGATTCTTCACCACATCAGGATCTTGCTATTTACCTGGACAACTCACGGCTGTCTCCTTCTACAACAGCCCGCAACCTTGGAGTAACAATAGACAACCAACTCTCCTTCTCGACTCACATCAGCAATCTTTCCCGCTCATGTAGATTCTTTCTCTACAATATCAGACAAATTTGCCCTTATCTGTCAACACAGGCCACCCAGATACTGGTTCAGTCCTTAGTAATCTCAAGACTGGATTACTGCAACTCCCTTCTAGCTGGTCTACCACTATGCACCATCCGGCCTCTACAACTAATACAAAATGCAGCAGCACGACTGATCTTCAACCTTCCCAAATTATCCCACACCACCCCTCTGCTATGTTCCCTCCACTGGCTCCCAGTAGCTGCACGCATCAGGTTCAAAATACTGACGCTGGCCTACAAAGCCAAACATGGAGTAGCACCATCCTACCTCACAGCCCTTATTACACCTCGCACTGCACCTCGTATACTCCGAGCCTCCAGTACTGCTCGCCTGGTCCCTCCATCTCTGAACGTAAAAGGAAGACGCTCATCTAGACTCTTCTCCATCTCAGCCTCTCTGTGGTGGAATGAACTTCCCCTCGAGGTCAGAACAGCTCAGTCACTGAGCACCTTCAAACAACAGCTCAAGACCTTCCTCATTAAAGAATATTTAGATGAACTTGTAACCTTCTTATTGTCTGACTTCTGTTTAGAATCTACAACAGAGTGAAGATTCAGTGAACCAGAATTGATCTTTTCATCAATGGTAACTTGAAAGCACGTTGTATGCCGTAAATGTAAATGTAAGGTTTAAAACATTCCAGATATCAGCTGTGCATGATCAATACCCAGTATCAATATTTTACTGACATTTGCCCAGCATTGTGAAGCAACACTTTTAGCTGATTACAAGTCTAGGTGGATGAAACCATTTAAAAGGACATTGTCTTTATGTCCTTCAATGATATTTCTCCAGGACGCAGCATTTTGGTGTGTGACCCTTTTAATGATAATGATCAGGAGGAGAGACAGGATGAGGAGGAGAGTGGCCTATAGGGCTTTAGTGGAAATGATGTCATCAACAGCATTCACCAACAACAACAACACATTTGTGCTAACTTTCACACCGAGCAACTGCAATACTTCGCATGTTTGGGAGACGTGACTGTTGGTGGAGTAACTTCTTTTGGAGTGGGGTGGGAAATTCTGTGGGCGGACAAAGCATGAGAAAGGGAAGATAACCTTTCCCCTTATGATGTCATAAGGGGGGAAATTCCAGATCCGACTGTCTGAGCTGCAGCTCTCTGAACGGTGAAGCAGACTGACCAAAACACGCTATTTCTAGCCACTGCAGGACCGTAAACAGGCTCGGGGAACTCGTATGAATGTTAAATAATCACATAGTGAAATATTCAGAATAGGGGACCTTTACAAAACACTCAAAATTGAAAGAAAAAATCTTAAAATGAAATATCAATGAAGATATAATGCAAATTTATTGTCATTTCAATTCATGGAATATGTGAGGTTAGTGCAAACAATGCCGCAGATAATATTCACATGCATTTGCATTGACAGATTCATCTTGTTTGTGTGTGTCGGTGTGCCGGAAAGTGTCGGTTTATGAGCTGAGCACCTTGTGAAGCCCTGACACAGGCCTAACACAGTGTACTTACATGATTCAGACGTGAAATGTCATTTCAAAAATTGCAGCTGGAGCTGGCATTGGTCAAATCTTTCATCTAATGAAGAGCTCTCATTAATAATTCATGCAGTGCGGCAGGCGGCACGCCGGCGCTGTTGTCAGACAGACGCACAGCAAGCCACGCTAATGAAATGTATGCAGAATATAAAAGTCCCACACGTGAACACAGGTTCACAGGTTCATGTTCTCAGCTATGGCGGTGGTGGCGTGGGCTTCAGACATCCAGCGCTGTGGCCAACCTGGTGCTGTTCTGATCCAGGATCCGTTTACAGGACCTGTCAGGGGGAATTACCCTGTCACGGCATTTCCGCAGGTTCGAGCCCCCCGGGTGCAACGAAGCGGAGAAGGGGGCTCTCAGTCAGGAGCCATTAAATGTTCTTCTGCACGTCCACGTTGCGAGTTGTGTTACTGAATGGACAGCAGTTGGCACTCCGTACCGTCTGTACACCCTGCATCTCCGACACTGTATTCGGACGCCGGACTGCTCGGGGTAAGAAGTGAAGTGATTGTCACATGTGAAACACAGCAGCACAGCACACGGTGCACAAAGTGAAATGTATCCTCTGAATTTAACCCATCACCCTCGGTGAGCAGTGGGCGGCCATGACAGGCGCCCGGGGAGCAGTGTGTGGGGACGGGGCTTTGCTCAGTGACACCTCAGTGGCACCTTGGAGGATGGGGATTCTGATTACGGGGCCGCTTCCACCACTGGCCCGTAGTAGTCGTCAGGTGTCGGGGGGGGCGTGAGGAATTCCGGAGAGCCGCGTCCCGTCTGGTAAAGTTAAAGCAACATCAGACGCCCGGCCGTGGCAGGTCACCGGTGCTTTATGCATCTCCAGTACTCATCTCTCGCATTTCCTCCAAGGGGGGCTGTCACAACATTGCTTATTAAAAGCCGCCTACGGTCCCAGCATATGCCCAGTTTTGTCGGTGTAAAGTTGAGCGAGACGGCGCTGTTTGATGGAAGTGGTCATGAAATATTAATTCCGCCACAGCTGTCTGAAGCCGCGGCGTTATTTGACGAGCGCCATCGTCGTCCCACTAAATGATCCTCCTGTGTTTTGTCTCATTTGTGCGCCGTCCTCCGAGCCGCCCGTAATCTCCTTCATTACTGAGCCACCGGCGCGGAAATGTCACGCCGGCTGTCTTTCCCGTCTCGGCTCCTCCATCCCTCTCCCGCGTTCCCCCTGAAGATTCCTCCTCTCCCCGGCCCGTCAAGCGCCGGTGAATTTTCATAAACAACCCAAGTCCCCGCGGCCCGTCCTGCCTCAGCCAGTGGTTTAAGTAACAGATCAAAAGCGGCTTTTGCATCTGCAGAGAGCGTGTGCACCGTGTGCTGTGCTGCTGTGTATCATATGTGACAATCACTTCAATTTACTTAGAGAGAGACGCAGGATGCAAAACAGGAGTCATGGTTACTAGTGTCGCTAATGGATTTACAGGAACAAATAGACAGGAATCAATAAAGGATCTTGGAGAGGGGGAACAAGCTACCAACCCACCCAACCAGGTTTGTTGGCGTGCAATAACTTTTTACACCCAGAGCATCAACTTTACTTACAATTTATAAAAGAGGAATCTGTAGATCTGACTGACTCTCCACTCCAGTGTTGCGAACATCTCCTCCCTTCCTCCTAGTGAAAGGTAAACAGGATCGATCTGCAGGCTCCATAGAGTATGATGGTGTTTGAGGATCTTCCACAGAAATCAACTAAAAAGTGCACAGATGGTGTGTGGCTTTTCGAGACCAATCTAAACATGGTTTCTTCACCAAATGGCCATGGTTGGGTTAATGCTCATTTTTCAACCTTACAATGGCCCCTATGAGTGAGGTGTGAAGCTTTTGTGGACCACGAGGACAATTGAGCACAAGGCCTGGATATGGATTTGTGGTCCAGAGTTGAAGAACCCATGTCTAAATACTGCAAATCAGCAATGGGTGGATATTTTTGCCTGTTTCTGATTATCTGTGCAGCATCAACCTGTAACTGCACCCTTTAAATGTATGTCTATGAGGTGGTTTTACTTTTCATTAAATTTACGGCATTTATGAGACACCCTTATCCAGAGTAATCAGTACAGGGACAGTCCCCCTGGAGACACGCACTGTCTCGCTCAGGGACACAGTGGTAGTAAGTAGAATTTGAACCTGGGTGTTCTGGGTCATTTCCACTACGCTACAACTTTAATACCATAAAATTCTTTCAATTCATAGTAAATGCTATCAATGTCTGATTCTGTATTTGATGTATTATGTAATAATTAGTTGCAGAATTTTAACATTAATCTTGAGGAGTGAAGCATTAATGTTCCACGGACACTCCATTAGTGGAACCTCCATCCTCATACCATCACTGCATTATCGAAGACTAATCCTGGCCAGACTTTCACAAATGAAAAGGAACTTTAACAGACTGTCAAACAACTGGAGGACAATGCGTGATGGACCAGTGATGTTTCCATTGAAATTCTGCTAATGAAAGGAGACTATTGTCTCTTCTGCCAGAACCCAATAAAAGAACATGAAGCTTTGTTCTTGGATATCTTCTCCTGACGTGATGTCCAATTTTGTTCTGTAAAGACAGACAACTGCCATCATAACCTACTCCTGGTGAAATTTGACTCAATTTTTTGAATATGTCGATCTGAAATCCTGAAAGCCTCAGTTAATTAGCATGAATGGCCAGTGCACGTTTTTTGTTTCCTAATATTATGTATTATTTCAAGAATTATGGATGTTTCACCACCAATGTCCAAATTGTCCAATGTCCAAAAACCACCTGGATTTAACAAAGCAAACAGGCAAGAACCTCCCATGGATGATTATATTTCAGCTGGCAAGTTATTTAACTGATGCAGAGAATTCCTGGATCCATGAGTGAATTTCTTCTTCCCTGACGGCAGGGGCAAATTCCAAGATGAGACGCCATTTTCCCACTTTGATTTCATCAAATTTATAAATATGTGATTGATATGTGATTTTTGCATTACGATTTCATCAAAATATCAAAGCATTCATTATCCAGTATCATGCCATCAAGCCTTTTTGCAGGCCCTGCCCAGCAAAAGCAGCACGGATTGGAATTTCTTGATGGAGATTTCGTTTCATTAGCTCAGCATTAGCCTTGGAAAGATGACTGTGATAAAATTGCAGCGGTGCACAGATGGTGCAGCCCCCCCCACAAATCCCCCTGAAGCTGTGAAAGGGCGCACAACAAATGAGAGTGGATGCCCAGGCCCGGGCCGTCTTCACTGATCTATGGCTTTTCATCAATAGCACACGTATAAGAAATGAACCTAAGGAAGGAATTCATTAGAGCCGAGTGGCTTTACTGCCCAACAGAGCCCGCATGTGTCCAAGTCAATTTCGCCTTTCCTCTCATAAAAACAGGCATGTGGGCCGGACCTGCAGAACTCTTAATAAAAGCCGAAATGACTAATGTAACTTTCATGACTGGATGTGACTTTCTCATTCAGTGGTACGCGCTGCAGCGCCACAGAGTTCCTCTTAACTGCTGCACACTAACGTCCTGCCTACTTATTAAATTAGTGTGTGTTCTACGCATTTTATCCCGGCATAATAAAGTCAAATCTCCCAGGCAGCCATTAAGTGCACAGCGTCGGGCTTCGATTGGAGGGTAAAATGATATGACAGCGTTCGCGCGTCACCCCGGCAGCCCGTTTCCTGTCACACGTTGGTGCCCGTTTTCAAATGTTCATTAAAAATATAAAAAAGCAAGATGTTTCGGGTCTCTATTATTAAAAAAAAAAAAAGTCTCTCTTTTTAATTTGCACCAACACAGAGATGCATGCACTGCGCCCAGGACCCGGTGTAAACATACCATCTAAATGCTAATGGTGCATTATCCGCCGCCCGCATCTCATCACTGTTCTTGGGCTCCGGCACTTTGCCATGTTGTTATTAGGCTCCGGAAATGGGATAATGATGAGACATGATGAAATGTTTCAAATTGCATTAGCACAACAGCTACAGTTTTGCTACGGAGGGCACCTCCGGGCTAAAAGGAGCACGAAAAACACCGTTTT
Organism: Denticeps clupeoides; assembly: GCF_900700375.1. Taxonomy (NCBI): domain Eukaryota; kingdom Metazoa; phylum Chordata; class Actinopteri; order Clupeiformes; family Denticipitidae; genus Denticeps; species Denticeps clupeoides. Next base: position 3,740,975 of record NC_041723.1, read on the forward strand.
TTTTTTTTGCGACGCGGCCGAGCACCTCATTTGGGGGAGTTGATGGCCACGATATTGCCCGCCACCTGAAAGGAGCCCATACTCCCCGATATCGAGAAGTTTTAAAGTTGTTTCTAGCTGCTGCTACAAGGGAATAAAAAAGATTATAACAGTGCTCTTTATACCTTTCTACACTGGCACCCCTGATCATTCTTCCCTCTCTCACTCACTATAGCTGCTCAATACACGTTGGCCACCGGAGCTCATAGTGGGGCACTGGGTGCAGGGCAGGGATGTTTTTTTTCATATTTTTTTTATTATTCATATGCGTGTCTTGGTGTGGAAGGAAACCCGCACCAAACACGAGAAGACTCGAACCCATGCTGAACCTTGGAAGGGTGCCAGTTATTATACTTGATAATGTCCTCACAGTGAAGTGATTGTCATTGTGACACGCAGCCCTGCACAGCACACGGTGACACAACGAGATGTGTCCTCTGCTTTGAACCATCAGCCTTGGTGAGCAGTGGGCAGCCATGACAGGCGCCCGGGGAGCAGTGTGCTTTGGGGACGGTGCTTTTGGATATTCGAACCGGCAACCTCCTGATTATGGGTCCGCTTCCTTACCCGGTAGGCCACCACTGCCCCCTTGTCTCTCTTCTTGTCTCTCTCTACACTTACGTCCAGCGTCGAATTTGACAACAAGGCATTCATGTTTTGGGGTCTTCGGGTTTATACAGCCAGTAGGAGGGAATTAACTGCTTCCCTTTGCAATTTGTTTCATTATTTGTTAGAGAAATTCAAAGACAATTAATAGTTAAGTCTAGATTGAAGGCAGACTATAGCGAGCTGTCTTAAGACAGTCACATTATTTATAAGACAGACTAAAGAGCAAAGAGAATAAATTGGCAGCAGAATAAATTGCTCCTCCAGAGAATTCTGCTCCGGAAATTACTTTCCGTTTCCAATTCCTCCAAGTTGTTCCATTTTTTTTTTGTTAGGATCCAAAAAAATGACACATCACCCTAAAAAAAAAAATAAAAACAATGGTCCACAGTCTGTAAGAAAGCTTTTTTGTGTTACTGATCACTAGGGCTGAACTAATAAGTAGAAAAAGTATTTCCACAAATTTGTTCAATCACTTTAAAATGACCGTAAGACAGTAAAATGTGAGATCTTTTTTTTAGAGATCTTTTTTTTTATATAAAAAAAACACAAAAGCCCCTTTACACACAATGGAAGCATACAGGGTCAAAGGGAAGCAGTCAATAAAAGTTCATGTGAAAGACTATTGTAATTCTCTCATACTTCTCTCAATTTCTTTGTTATAATGCACCACTTGTGATCCTACGTGGCTCTGTTCGAAGCATCCAGCTGGCATAGTAAGCATTACATGCTAAAATAAAACAAATACATTGGAAAAATTTGTGTATTTCGAGCACATTACACATAAATCCAAAGCATATTATTTTAAACTGGTTGCAGCTCCCTGCTTCCTTCATCTTGGGAGTCTTTGGAACAATAGATGCCGATGTAAAACCTCTCCAGGCTCTAGACCTGCGTCTTAGTCAGACCTGGAGAGGAGCAGGGCTCGGATGCCAGACATGGCCACAGGGTCTGTGGACGGCATCTGGCTTCGTCTGGAGCAGAGAGCCTCGGCCCTGGTCCCGTGTCCGTGCCGGCTTAGTGCCCCTGTGTGGCTGCGGCTTCCCGTCTGAGATTCCTACACCTCTGATCAGACGATTTCCTCCCCCTCCCGCTGCAGGGCTGTTAGCAGCGAAGGAGATGGGCTTCCCCCCACCGTCACGTTTTCTTCTCGCTTCACCAACTTGTTCTTTTGGAGCTTGTGATCCGGCTGAGGTTCTTTAGGATGAATTTTGTGGCTTCTTGGGAGGTAAATTATCCGTTTTTGGTTTCTTTTTAATCGAGGATCTGATAGATAAAAAATGGAAGCTCCAGGCATTTAAATCCACTTAAAGGGGACACTGTGATCCTGGGACACATGATTATCGGCAGAAGTTCTTTCTGACAGAAGAAGCTCAGGTGGTTTCACCACAGGAAAGACAGGAATCACGTCAGTGTGAAATCTTTCACTCTGATCAAAGGTTCATCATCCTTAAAAATAAACTTTTAAAAAATTTGCGTAACCATGGGACTTGAGCAAATTTTCTTGGAATTTACATTTCACAGGGGACTTATAGAGAGAACCATGAAGTAAATCTGAATAGGCCCACAAGACACTAGGAGTTCCTCCCTGAAAAAAACTAGAACACTAGAAAACCAAAATACAGTGAATAAAACTGTACATGTTGTTTGAATTATGGCAAGCCAAACAGGAAATAAATAATATATATATTGACAGGGAACTAAATATATGGAATGAAAGTCTGAATATTGAATGAAACCTGAATATATGGAATGAAAGTCTGAATATATGGAATGAAACCTGAATATATGGAATGAATGTCTGAATATATGGAATGAAACTTGAATATATGGAATGAAGTCTGAATATATGGAATGAAAGTCTGAATATATGGAATGAAACTTGAATATATGGAATGAAGTCTGAATATATGGAATGAAACCCGAATATATGGAATGAAATTCTGAATATATGGAATGAAAGTCTGAATATATGGAATGGAATTCTGAATATATGGAATGAAACTTGAATATATGGAATGAAAGTCTGAATATATGGAATGAAGTCTGAATATATGGAATGAAAGTCTGAATATATGGAATGGAATTCTGAATATATGGAATGAAACTTGAATATATGGAATGAAAGTCTGAATATATGGAATGGAATTCTGAATATATGGAATGAAACTTGAATATATGGAATGAAAGTCTGAATATATGGAATGAAGTCTGAATATATGGAATGAAACCCGAATATATGGAATGAAATTCTGAATATATGGAATGAAAGTCTGAATATATGGAATGAAACTTGAATATATGGAATGAAAGTCTGAATATATGGAATGAAACTTGAATATATGGAATGAAAGTCTGAATATATGGAATGAAACTTGAATATATGGAATGAAAATCTGAATATATGGAATGGAATTCTGAATATATGGAATGAAACTTGAATATATGGAATGAAAGTCTGAATATATGGAATGAAGTCTGAATATATGGAATGAAGTCTGAATATATGGAATGAAAGTCTGAATATATGGAATGAAAGTCTGAATATATGGAATGAAGTCTGAATATATGGAATGAAAGTCTGAATATATGGAATGAAGTCTGAATATATGGAATGAAAGTCTGACGTCACCAAGCTGTTGGCGCCATTTTGAGAATGTTAGTTTGCTAAACAGGTGAATTGTTCCTCACACGAGTGATTCTGCACCAAACCCAGTGGCAGCAGTTTTAAGCAACGACGACATAATAAACACTCTGGCTAATGCTTGCAGTAACACTGCTACATTCAGCATATAGAGATTTATTTTATGTTTCACCGTGGAAGACCTAATGCAGTGACAGTAGCTACTTATTCATCATGCATCCACACTGACCGAAACAGGCGAGCTTCCCGCCACCATTCCTACCTACAACCTCCGTAAACAGGGAGGAATTACAGGCCAAACTAACTTCAGCATTTTAAATCCGATATACCAGCGCGTCATGCAATGTTTACATTCAGGCTGCACACACAAGTTTATTCTGTTCCATTTTATACATGAATGTAATCTGCACTAAAGTTAGCAGAACCTTTGTGTTTTAAATTAAACACGCTAAACCGCGCTGTAATTTGTATAAAATCTTCCCTGTGGCTGATTGTGCTCTATAGTGAGTTGAGTTTATGATGATCCTGAATCTAAACGTTGCATGGCGCGCTGGGATCGGGCAGCGCTAGGATCGGATTTAAAATGTTAAAGTTAGTTTGCCCTGAAATTTCTCCCTGTTTACTTACCTCCGTTTCTGTATTAAAAGACGGAGGTTTTATGTAGGAATGGCGGTGGGAAGCTCGCCTGATGTGGAAATATTGAAAATCTCTTCATCAGTAGTCCTATGCTGAATGTTGGTAGAATTATTAGCAGTGTTACTGCATGACGTCAGATTTCATTTCATATATTCAGACTTTCATTCGATATATTCAGTTCCCTGTCAATATATATATTATTTATTTCCTGTTTGGCTTGCCATATTGAATATAAAAATTATATATATAAAATGTATATATATATGTGTGTGTGTGTGTGTGTGTGTGTATATATATATATATATAAGGAAAAACAATACTATCTAGATTGCTGTGCAGTTTAGTGGTTAATAAATTAATCAGGCTGATTAGTGCAATTCCAATACAAACAGCATTGGATTAAACATGTACTCTACAGGCAAATTAAAAATGGGAAATCACTGTGACTCAAACGTACACTTTTGCAAAGATCAGCCAGATTAGTTTAGAGGTTGACGATTAAATCGATTAAATCGATTAAATCGATTAAATCGATTAATTAAAGTCCAGTACAATCAGCATTGGATGATAAATACATCAAGGGCCCTTTTGCACGTTTATTTTTTTCGAATTTAAAGTAAGTACAGATCATGGTCACGCAGAACAACAATGTTCATATGTATTCTGTAGGGTCATTTAGTACGAAAATGTGGTACTATATAAGGAGCTTGTGCTCCAAGATGGTTGAATCTAGTTTTCTACTGAGGAAGGATGTAAAGCCAATTTCATTTTTGAACAGTGCCTGCTGGGAAAACAGGGTCAGTACAGTTGCTTATCCAGTTTAGCCAGTTGCAGAGGTATTGTTAGTGGGACTCCACTGGGACAAGGAAAATTCTGCGGGATCCCCAGAAAGCTGGAGTCTTTTGCAAACCACAGAGCTCACATCATTCCAGAAGCGATGCTGATGTTAACGAGTGAGGTTTAGGTTCCATGACCTGCAGTTCGACTTACTTCCGTCAGTCGGGCCTTGTCACTTTGACCCCAACCTGCCGCTGCATTGCAGGAAGAAAATGTGTTCTTTAATAAGCACTTTTTTGGTGCATTTAACGATCGGTTTTGTCTGGTTTCTAAATGTCACTCATTAAGGTTATTGTTCCCAAGACATGTAGCAGTTAATTACATTTCAAATCAATGGGACTATTTGACCTACCTGGACTTCGGGGAGGTGGTGTTTGCTCAATCTAAACACAGGGGATCGGGAAACCGTATGATGACCGGGCCAATTATTTCCTTAATGAGTCTTAATTATTTTCTAGCACTGATGCACCGCTGTAAATGAGCCACACACCTCAAGCTCATTCAGAACATTCAGTGTCTGGGAATAAAACTGTGAATATTGTAAACATGTTCTGGATTTCTGCCGTTTCCAGCATCATGAGCCACATAAGAACAGTCCTTCTCAGCTAAACCTGCTTAGCCATGTCAGGATCAGGAGAAAGCTGGAGACTATCCCAGCAATCTTCAAGAACAAGGCAGGAGGAATCCCTCTGCGGCAGCAGACATTGCAGGGTGAACACACACACATGCGGACTCAAAAACCGTCTTATTAACTCATAATAAAAAAAAAGATATGAAACCATGTTCCCTAACAGTACTACACAATACAGGGTCACCGTACAACAGTTTTGAGTTTTATTGTCATATACAGATAACAACGTAGCATCATTACCCATAATGAAATTCTTAGGCTTGTGTTCCCACAACTGTACATAGATATAATAAAGTGAATAACATATAAATACAATATAATATAATATATATAATATATTTTTATATATTATATACTATATAAAATGAATAATAAGGTACAATAGTAACCAGCCCTAGAGTGATCCTTTTATAGTGTAGTGGTGCAGGGTGTTGCAAGGGCACGGGTGAAAGAGGCAGAAGGCTGAGGACATGACACACTCACACACACACACACACACACACACACAGAAAGGTGAAACTGGTCTGGAATTGAAGATTTGACATAGAAATTGAATAAAATTGATTAGATCTACATCTATGTATAACTGTGTGAATATCAAACAATGACAATGTTGGGATAATTGGGGCAAATATAAGCATAAGGATAACATTTATTAAGCTTCTTTAAATAACAATGTTCAGCCAATGTATCAGGTGTGACAGAATTCACAACTGGATCATAAGTTGCATTAATTAAAGTTTGAGCATTTAAACAGTTGTTTGCATTGGTAAAATAAAGTGAAAGTGAAGTGATTGTGATACACAGCGAAATGTGTCCTCTGCATTTAACCCATCACCCTGGGTGAGCAGTGGGCAGCCATGACAGACGCCCGGGGAGCAGTGTGTGGGGACGGTGCTTTGCTCATTGGCATCTTGTCAGATCGGGATTCGAACCGGCAACCTTCTAATTACGGGGCCACTTCTTTAAACGCCAGGCCACCACTGCCGAATATGGAACCGTCCAACGCTTCATAAAGTTCTCTGTTAAAAAAGTCCGATTTATGTCAGAAGAATATTCGACCTACTGTGTTAAAATAGAGCCGTCGGTGTAATAATCCGGCGTGGGCTTCTCGAGCTCGGTTGCCGACTCAGTCGATGCCACCGGGCAGCTAATGCTGATTGAGGTCAGACGATGATATGAAGCGGATGATATGAAGCCGCCTTGATTTGTGCCTCGGTTTGTGTACACAGCAGTTAATTGGATGGCGGTCACAAGGCAGCAGAAAGGCGAGGAAATCTTTCACAAACTTTATTGCAATCATTAAAAAGATGGATCTTGAAGAACACGGATCATTAACCAATATTTGCAAGTCCAATTATACAAATAAACAAAGTCGCCAGTGTGTGTGTGTGTGTGTGTGTGTGTGTGTGTGTTGGTGGAGTATTAATAACACTGCTGTCATCTAACAGCATGACAGAAATGCACTTAAAATGGCTTCAGTGTAGCCCAAAGTGGCAAAAATAATCATAAGATAAATAAATGTTTAAACCCTTATGCAAAGCACACTGTGTCTGTGGCCATAAAATCTGTGTCCATTTGCACCCTTAATTTCGTTAATGGTGTTCTTAACAGATTCTAATGGACTAAATTAAGGATTTGTCGTTATTTTCCACTCATTGTACAGGGCAGCAAAAACACTAATAAAATGAACACAATAAAAGTAGAGAAGGCTGCTTTGATTACATCCATCATAACTCTGTGTGCATGATAATATGCATATTCATGAGCGAATGTTCTCTTAATTGGTATGTTTTGCTAAAAATCTTGATGAAAATGATTTCCTTCCAGGTTCAGGATGTTTTTTTGTTTTTTTTTTGTTGCAGACCTCGGGGTTATGAAAATTACTCTTCCACACTTCTCTGGGAGGAAACAAAAGGTGAGGAAGAGGTTTTAAAAATGACCAAGACTGCACTGTCCTTCAGGGCAAAACTATTGACCGTGAGACCAGGCAGTTGGGTTTGCAGCCAAAACCGTAGACGTTGACTCAGTGTAGTCTGAATCTCAGTTAAGGCCTTCTGGGATGTGGTGCAATCGCCCTCCATAGTCTTGGTGGATTCATTCTAGATTTTGCCAAAAGACACAAAACCAGTAGATTTATTTGTGTGTCCGTGGATGATATTATTTCACAATCATGCACAGACTTGCACTGTGTTTGGCCAAGTAGCTGATTTCTCACATTACCGCTGATATCGGTTCTACCTTGATGCCTTCAACATAGTGCCTCCTGGTGCCATGTGTTGCCCAGGAAAGTGACAGGTCCAGTTGCTGATGTGCCCCTCGTAGAAGGTCTGGGTGGTGGACACGGATCAGCTTGGGCACCCTGACCGATCTGCTGCTACACAGGCCCTGTGATGCACTGTGTTGTGTTGTAGTGTAGTGTGTTGGTGGGCAGGGATGAAGACACTCGTTTACTGAGCATGTCAAAATGACACAGCAAACCGAACTCTCACCACGGAACCAAAACACACGCATCTCCGGCAAAAACAGCAATAACGCTGAACACATTGTGTGTTCTGACACCTTCTTATCTGAACCGGCATCTATTGGATCAGCCAACACGAGGCAACCTTCACTTGCCACAAGATCTCTTGGCCACCCATGAACCTGTCATCGGTTCACCAGTCTTCCTCCACTGAACCATTTGTGGTAGGCCGTGTGGTGACCAAGACAAAATCTTCACTTCCCACCAACTGTAACAAGAGAATCAGTGTTATTCCCTTCAGTGGTTATAAAGTTATGGCTGATTTGGGTACAGAGCGGTGTTGTGCGTCCAGTGTCTCTCTCTATCTCTCTCTCATCTTCCATTTGCTTAATTACTGAATCATATTTGTAATTAATGCAGCGTGTGGAGTCCACTAACGCCAGTGAGGGCCGCCGCCGTGCTCCCCAGTGAGTCGCCTCTCCATTTCACACATGGCCAGTATTCAGCAAGCCCCCCCAGCGGAGATTTCAGCGCTGGAACAAAGCTGGATACTCTTCGCCGAGCTCATTGGGATGTCAAAAGGGAAAATGCATCGTAAATTGCAGGAAGAGTGCGGACAAAGTAGATTTCTCAAGGGCGGCTGTTAGGGAAACACAAGGGCTGCGTTATATGGCAACAATGGAGTGGAACAAAAGCTAATATCGCCGCGACTATTTCTTTCTGGTACACCTAATGAAATGTCACGAAGGGAAACGGCAAGTGTTACCAGGAGATTTCTCAGGAGGCGGCACCATTAAGAAGCTGCAGCTTTAGGTGAGAGTCTGAGGAATATGTCTGGGTTTGTCTACTTGTCAAATGGAATATGACATTATTACTATTAATTAACAGCTATTATCTGCTAAATTAACTGTATTCTCCTTCTGACGTTTGCAACCGTTTCTGCTGCTCTCAGTCATGAACGAAGCCTTTTTTTATCGTGTTTTAAAATACCAAATCGAGATAAAGCGGTCAGGGACTGACAGAAAGATAAATGTTGTAAATCATTAAATGCTGGTCAAGGCGAATCCGGTTTGATTCATGCAAGCATCTATTTCAATAGTGGATGTGTTTTTTTTTTTTTTTTTTGCAAGCATGAGTTCAGTTCTCTTTTGTACAAATATTTGTTTCTGGAGAGCACAGGTCAAATTGTGCATTTCATGTTTGAACAAAGCTGACGTGATTTTTTTTCCTGTTTTTTTATGGCACATCTGTTTGAACAGTTGCAAGGGTCTTGCATTTTGCACTATTAAAGTCTTTTTTTTTTTTTACAGCACACACACATCCTGCCAGTATCACCGTGGTAAATATTTCATACAGTACACTTATGGGGTGCAACAACTGCTATTTAAGGGGGATTAGAGGAGACATCGCTGCAGATGGATGACAGCATAAAGCCCCTTCTGTGCTGAGATGAAACTTACCTAAGATGAAACCTATATAGCGATCAAGGGCATCGTAATGCCAATAAAAACAAAACTAACAACAAAATCATTCTTTTTTGGTGTCTTACTGTACTGTATATGAAAATGTATATGAAGTGATTGTGAAACACTGCAGCACAGCACGCAGTGCAAATAAAGAAATGTGAAAGGTGCCCAGTGGGCAGTGTACCTTGGCGCCGGGACCTTGCTGAAGGGGAACTCTTGGTACTCTTGACACCTTGGTAGTTCAGGATTCGAACCCGCAACCTCCAATTACGAGTCCCTTTGATTACTTGCTAGGCCACCACAGCCCATGCAAAATTGTCAAAATATATTGCAAATTAATTATATGAACACTAGCAAAGTAACATACTACATGAATTGTAAAAATGAATTGAAGTTATTTTACTTTAGTGAGGTGTAGATAGACAAAGACAAGTTATCTGAAACCAAACCATGGCCACGATTCTCACCCCAAAATGTCTACCAGGGTTAGGGTTTGTGTTTTTTTTTCCAGCAGTGCGACCTCTCCTCCTGCCACAAGGAAAAGATGGTGACCAGTGTGCTTCACTTGACCAAAGTAAGGGGTTTTAGGATGCCCTGTGACTGCACACCAGAAAAATGGTGGTCACACCATGCATTTTTCATTTATATTCATAAGTGCCTGCAGTATTTTAATTTTGGGACTATGTTAATGAATGCTTTAGATCGAGCGTGAGACACAGTTTGAAGTTCACAATAACAGCTTGAGGGTACTGAATATTGTATGCTTGCTATCAGTGTGTCAGAAATATGGGCCATGCTCTGAATGGAGATGTGGAGAGCTAAACTTTTTTTCCCATAAGAACTTTGTAATGGGGTGGCTGAAGGGGCATTAGCACTTCATTAATAAACCCCTTTTAAGAATGTCACAAAAGTCACACAGTAAAATACATTGCCTTGTTCACTTAATGAACTGCAATTCACACAAATAATTGTGCAAACTGTTTAATACTCTTCCTGGTCTCGCATGCACTTGTAATTGCGTTTTTTTTCTGCAAAAATGCAATTAGAGCCCAAGATTAGACCATGCATAGGAAATCAAGAGCTATCCATCAGGTCCAAAGACCCTGATAAGATAAAGGGGTCGCTGATGAGCTGAAAGAAAAGTTCCCCACAGCTAAACTAGGCAGTAACCGTCTTTTTTAACATAATTTATCTTCAAGACGTGAACTTCCCATCATACAATGGGAGCTGAGAGCTGTGCAGTTTATGTATCAGCTATGATGATATAGCAGTTGCTGTGGAAGGGAGATCATCTCATCACTTCTGGAGGAACAGCAAGTGGACATCATTCATTTTGAGAAGTGCACAGTGCATAGGGTTACATCTTCAATTAAAGAACTGAATAAAATTAATGAGGTATGTTGGCACATAAACTGACCAAAATCAGATAGCGATAATGTCAGCTCTGATGTCTGTGATATCACAGGACAATTAAAAATTAGTAACGATGCCTCAAGATGTGAAGTCCAATGAAATAAAAAAATTTCTTTGTGGATGAAATGAAACACCATTGATTAGTGGAAAATTGTCCCATTAACGATCCCAAAGCCTCTGGAAACTTAAATTTGAGCATCAATCATGTCATCTTTGGGCACACGTTCAGCTGAATTTGAAGTGACTATTACTGATAATTGACTGATAAAATCCATAACACAGAGATCAATACAATTATATAATCATAATTGTATTGAAACCCTAAAAGATGATGATCATAAAATGGAAATATGTTAATGATTACTCTGTAAAACTGTTCATGGCAAGAATATTTCTTTAGTACAAAGGTCACTTTAAAAAAACCAATACTACAAAAAGTTCATGTAGGTAATTACAATAATTAGCTAATATGTCTAATTGCATTGTGACCAAGGCAGTACTAGTGTTCATACACATAACTTCATTGAGTTCAATCTCATGTCTGAGCCTTATATAAGCAGCTATGAACTGTTGCTAATGTAACTGGGTCAAAACTTTACTCTGCATTGGTATTGTGTTTTGTCCTGGGTTCTGGTGTCTGTGGGGGAATAATGACCCGCAGTCTGGTTCACGGGGCAAACTCTCCAGTTGGGTTTATTTCCTTCCAGCCGCTGCTCCTACATATACATGGCAAACAAATGTTGAAATTATATACCTTATGTAAAGAAATAATACATCCAAAACAATATTAAACAAACATATAGCATTAGAAACACATACAGAAAATTCAAATAGAAGACACTAGCATTACATTTACATTTATAGCAAGAAGAACTGTTGCTAGCATTACATTTACAGCGTTTACCAGATGACCTTATCCAGAGCGACTTACAATTAGTAGTGACAGGGACAGTCCCCCTGGAGGCACTCGGGGTTAAATGTCTTGCTCAGGGACAGAATGGTAGTAAGTGGGGTTTGAACCTGGGACTTGTCTAGCATTATTTTGTTCTTACCATTCTGTGTGCAGCTGGTGCATTGAGGCCATGTGCACATTTTCAATTTTTTCGTGTAGATTTTTGAGTTTCTGAGTAGAAAAGATTTCAGAAGTCTGAGAAGACCTGCTGTTAGCATTCTTGGGTGGGTGAACATGGCAGTTGCCACTAGGCCATCATTGAAATCATAACCACTGCTTCTATGATAGCATAAAAGTAATAGAAACTGTTTCAGATTTCTCATGAACACAAGCAACTGTGCAGAACCATTAACAATGTGACTTATCACACAATTGGCTTAAAAATTAAGTGTCGGGTTTGCATGAAAAGGACCATCATCATTCAGAGATACTTCTGGAAGCCATGCATCTGAATTTTAACTTCCAGGACAGTAGACCTTGATAAGAAAGGGGCACAGTGGTAGTAAGTGGGAATTTGAGAATATTTTTATACAGCTTGCTCTCTCATCTTCTACATACAAGTCAACAAACCCAAAGTTGCTGCGCTACACAATTTGATAACTTGCTTTAATGATAAAAGCGTTCCTAAACTGCAGGTGACACTGAAAGCTATTCAGCGCAATGTGTTCCCGTTGCATTGATCTTACATCAGCTCTGAAGGAAGCTTAAAGACTGTCCATCACCATCGACCAGATTTCAATTAACTCGGAAGATCTTTATCGCCATGGGAACAGTCAATGCTTCAGGACCCCGAGGTCTAACTTGACTCCTGATCTGATTAAGTCTGCCTGCTATGCATAGATTTTCTTCCATGTGTCCCTCGCAGGCACTTTTACATTCAATTCGCTCAATTCCCCACCAACAGTGCACCAAAGAAGAAAAAAAAAAGCTCCAAGATGGAATTCAGTCTCTGGGAAGGGCTTTCGGGGACTGTGACATACTCCTGTGACAATCTCCTGAACGGATCACACCCTGCAGTTAAACAACTTTAAGCATCTACAGATAATCGATGAGAATGGATTGTTTTTTCAAGAATCATCAATATAAGCAGAATATTTTTTGATGGCCTTGTCACGGTAACTTTTTATCAAGCCATCACATAGGATTGACCATGACTGTAGAACGAATGATAAAATAATAATAATAGGTCATATTTAAGACTTTCTAAGAAAATCACAACCAGTCTTCTGATCACTACCAATGTCCCTCACTATCAGGGTAGCAGGGTAACAGACCCGTAATTGCAAGGTTCGATTCCTGATCCACCAAGGTGCCACTGAGCAAAGCACCGTCCCCACACACTGCTCCCCGGGCGCCTGTCATGGCTGCCCACTGCTCACCAAGAGTGATGGTTAAAAGCAGAGGACACATTCCGTTGTGTCACCGTGTGCTGAGCTTCACAATGACACTAGTTGTGAGTGTAGAAGGCTGAAAAATGTGCCAAGTTGGCCAAATCTGTCACATTGGTCACCATGCCGATCTCATAGCAGTGTGACACTGAGGTCACTGTACTTCACAAATAATTAGTTCCTCCTGGGGATTTCACTTGTCTGTAAAGCAGGCAGGTTAAATCAAGTCAATCAATTCAATTAGTTAATTAGTACCCATGCATGGTGTGCTTAACATATTTTTTTTGTTGCACAGCATGTTATTTTGATGCACTTAATTAATCAATTGCTAATATCCTGCTGTTGCTGTACAGAAACTGGGTGACGATGACGGGGAAGTAAAGCTCAGCATCTGTTTGTTCGTGATGCCAAAACCTTTTCTGATTTTAATTGCCCTTCACATTTAACAGCCTTTCTCTTAAAGTGAATCGATGGAAGTGCGGCTCGTTTGTCAAAGTTTTTGTCAATTGCAAATTTTTTCCCCTCCGTTCTGGCTCGGAGCGAAGTCGATGCTCGGTTGCCCTCCTCATCCGTCTCCAGCAGGAGTATGGGATTCTGACTGATGTGATTAAAGAATGTCACTTCATGAACCCAAGAATTGTTTTGTGGAGCCATGCATGACGCCGGGGCGTGAGGTAATGCCCTTGCCATGAATAAGAAATGACGACATGTCAGAAATGCAGAAATTTCCGCAAATTCATTTGATTAAGAAAGTGAGCCCATCTATCTATTTATCCATCATTCTATCTGCTTGCCATTCATAACTGAAAATCCCCAGTTTGGATTGGCATGTGCAGACCCTCCAGACCCCAAACCTGGCGCCCAAACCTGGCAGCAGACTGGAGCTGGATGCTCTGCGTTCACTTCACCACGGAGACGGGTCCTGGGGGGTCTGCTGCAGATGGGCTGCGTGGAGTCCTCATGGGACCCCGAGGAGCCCAAGCAGAGCTGGGCTGAGCCGCCAGAGTACCTGTGCAACCCAGAGCAAGCTCGCTTTCTCCAGGAAGCTCATTGTGCAGCTGGTTGGAAAGGTCAACCCACTATTATCCAGCGGTACAACACAATCAATTGTGGATCCGTTTTTTTCTTTTTTTTATTTCTTCACTGTTAGTCTCATTTTGCACCTTTCCTGAAAGGAGACAGGGAAAAAATAAACCGCGGGCCAGAGACGGCACAGAGTGAAAAAGTCATTCTGTTTATTGGAACGCTCGGTAATGACATGCACTTAGTCCTCCAAGCATGCATAAATGATGACGGCGCTGTGAGAGGATTTTATTAGGGCCGGAAATTGGGCCTGGTGTGCCCTTGAATTTTTCAGGACTTCTGAGAAACAGTAATCACACAAAAGCAATTCATTTTACATCCAGTCTTTGGTAAAACATCGGTAATCACATAATATGCAATAAAAAGTAATCATATTCATAGGACAGCTACTGACACAATATAACATTTTTCTTTTTTAACAGAAGTCTCTAAATAACTATTGCTGTTGAAATCGTATTTATTAGTATTAGCATCCATATTTACACAGTAATTATTTTGCAGGATCCCTCATTCGCTGTGGGTTATACATTGTACCGTATCAGGGTAGGCTGAACAGTGTCCCATTTTCTGAAGGACACTCTGTCCACAGCTCATCCAGGTGAGATGCCTCATGAGTCGGACAAGATGCTTCCTTGCTGCTGACATACTTGCTTGCTCGTGCATTCCAGAGGTTCTCATTTGACCACGATGGCTCCTCGGCTCAATCCATCATGGGCAAGGCAGCTGTCAGATCCGACCGGAAAAAAAACAATTAAAGTGCTTCAAACGCGGGTTCGGCCAAATGGATAGTCAATGAGGCAACCGTAGAGCGCCGCCCCGGAGAAGGAACGATTGTTTAATTAGGAACCGCCTGCAGGGGAGAGGTGAAGGACCCGGAGAGGGATCCAGGGAGGCTGATGGGGGGAAAACGCTGTCTTGCCGTAAAACGGTTAGGACCGTTGCGTTCAGAGCTGCTCTCCCTCTTTCCGGACCTAAAAATTGCATTTTCCACCCTCTATTCTATCCGTCTTTTGATGTCTCTCTTGCACACACTGTCACACACACACACACACACACACACTGTTCCCATTAGCCAAATCTTCAAGCTGTCCCTGTTTGGCATCAGCACGCCGGCATACAGAGCCAAGCAGGCCAGAAGCACACAAACATTCAGAAAGCACTTTCACTTTTGCAAGAATAAAAAAAAAAACTAAACACAAACACTCACACAACACATTAAAAACCAAAAACCGCCTTTATCACTTCAGAGTGCACTCGGAAATTTGCATACGTACTGACTGGATTGTATTTTTATTTTTTTTTTACTACGTTTTCAGTAGTTCTGACTCTAGCTGAGGGCTGTTTGTCTACCAGCCACCTGTTCGTCCTCGACCACCAGAAGCCAAATCACCTTAAATCTCAGACGATGGCGCCGGGGACTTTTATCTAGCGCCGATGCAAACGTTTTCAAAAAGGAAGCGCAACGAAGAGCCGCCGTGCCCTCTGGCAACAGTTTGAGGACGCCATCGATCGCGCCCAACGGCGCGAGGCTCCAGGCAACGTGTTGGTGCGCTGAGCGGCCACTTCATAAGTTAAAAAAGGTCAGTGGAAAGTGACTGATGCCCTGCTTTATGAGGGGTAATACAGACAGTATTACTCGGGCATTTTGTATGATGAATCAGCCTGACATTTGCTACAAGCGAGCAATAAAAGTCAGAGGGTGCCTTGTCTTGTTGTTTTGCTGAAATTCATATGCCAGTGAAATATGCTCGGCTATCATAGACCAAATGGCATACTGAGGCAATGAGCCCATGGGCCGGAGTTGATATGCGATGGGATGGGGTTTTTATGACCAAATAACCCTGGGAAGGGGACCCCCACGATCCCAGTGGCCGCCACCGCATGAATTATTTGTCATGACACTGATCCACACGGAAGGCCATTGGACAAAGCGTCATTAATCTAAATCATACCTCACTGTTGGAACAAAGGCAGCTTCCAACCCGTTCAGTTGCTTCATGAACTAACGCTACCGCCGGTGATGTTTTCACGGTGTGGTGGTGTAGACCTAGGTTACAAAAGTAAAAAAGCAAGAGGTTTGCCCCGCACCCATCCAGCCCAGGTCATTGGCATTAGACTTTCATATTCATATTGCCTCCAATGACCTACATATAAAAAAAAGAATATTTTTCAGCACTGGTGCAACTGAACTAAGGACTAGTCAGGTGATCTTGGCAAGAAAACAAGCTCAGCAGAGTTTACATATCGCTGTTATTCCTATTATTAAGATTATATTAAACAGAAGAAATGTAGGCTAATCTTATAAATCAGTGATCAGTGATCGACGGTTTATGGCCAGTTTGTGGGTTGATTCCTTGCCTCTGCATCAAACCCCGGCCCTATTTTAACACCCACCCCGCACTACAGGTGCACGAGTCCCAGACTACAGGACTGAGCGATTGGGCGAACACGTAAACAAGTCAGTCAGACCCAAACCCTCGGTGAAAAACTGGGAACCTGAAACGGGGTATCGCTCGTGCTTTGTTCGCGTCGCACGAATCCTGGCACGGCGCGAGATGCGCTTGTGCTCACATCTCCGCGTGTTCGTTCCAATTACTGGCCTGCTCGCCGTGGCAGATCCGCGGGAGGGTACGGGCCGCGCCGGGGACTGCGCGCCAGTAAAACGCTACTAATTGTGTTAAGTCTTGACGCATCAGCACAACTGCACCTGTCCTGGCGGCGCTTGGCGTAAATGTATTATTGATCAAACGCGATTCCCGTCGAAAACGAGCGCTTTACTCCTGCGAGCGAACGCGAGTGAGACGGAGAAAAAACACATTTCCCCTCCCATGTGCCATCCCACGCTCATGCTCAAGGAAGAAGAAGAAAAAAAGTGACAGGAGGACCAACGGCTCGCCACCAAGCACCTCTGTCTCTGTCAGACGCCCCTGTTTGCTGGAGTAAAGGGAGGTTCTCTCTCTGCGGGGGGACGTTCTGATATCTGTCTGCGTTCCAGCAGCTTGGAGTGACGGGGCTTGGCACCTTCATCCATGCCGCCAGCCGTAAACCCCCTAAACGAAGCTTTCCCCGGCCTGACGCTGCAAGTTGCTGCTGTTGTATGGTGCTGTTTAATAAGGACCCTCCATCACGGCAACGAGCAGGGAGGGTGCGCGGTGTTGTCTATCTATGCAAAAGCCGCTTAAAAGCCCTCTCCGGCATCACCTTTCCTCGGAGCGCACCTATCCGTTACTTACTGGGCCGCTCCCTATCAGCAGGTTAGGCCATTTACCCCCCGTCGGGGCATTAATTTATGCCCCGGTTTAAAAGCGGCGCGGCGCGCGAGGCAGGAAGTGCGGCCTTTGCATGAATAACTCATGGGCCAGTGTCTGGCGTAATGAAACAGAATGAGGCCTCAGTGGTCGCGCTTCGGCAGGCAAAACAGGCCTGGACCCTGGAACGCATCCATCTGGCAAGGTTAGCAGCCCCGAGAGCTTTAAGTGATCCTGGTTCCTGGTGGCCGCCTGCGTTTCACTCTCGTTCGCGTGTTTCCGCGCGTGCTCAGTCGTGCACGTGTGGCCTTGTGGTCTCCACATGGTTACTGAGGGAAGGCAGGACCGGAAGAACCACCACAGACGAATAATAGAAATAATACACACACACACACACACATATATATATATACACACACACACACACAAATAAATGTGTGTGTGTGTGTGCGTGATTTTTTATTATTAATCTCTGAAATGAGTCGAACTTGGACGTTTTATATCTTCTTTCTCCCCGTCGGCTCAGATCTGGCACGCGCCCTTGTGCAGCCCTTCTGTCTGGTAATATTGCCTATAGACGTGACAAAACAATTGCTGGTGAAAAATCTTGCATCTTTTCTTCATATTAAACAAACAGATGGAAAACAATGGGCTCAGACAAAGAACGTGTGATATGACGTGAACATTTACGTTCGATCTGGACATGTGTAAAAGGGAAAATGTAAAGCTGAAAGGAATCCTCATTCAGACTAATTTTAACAAATCTACAAATAAATAAGTATTTAAATTTAAAGTGTTTAAAAAAAAACTGTAACTCTGGGGGCGTGTCCACTGAAGAACTAAAGCCATGCCCATGTCCCCATGTCCCCTTGTGTCCCCAAGTGTTTGAACAATAAAAGGCAGAATTCGATTCAAGACCAGAGGACAATGACCGATCTGCCAACCAACCTTTTTCCACTCAGTCTGTGACAGATGGAGTAGTGGTGGCCTAGCGGATTACTAGCGCAATCAAAGAGTTGCGGGTTCAAATCCTGAACCATCAAGGTACCGTCTGTGAACAGAAAACATGTTCACAGATATAACTCCACAGCTGTGTATTTGCACGTTTACAGCTTTCTCCTTAAATGTATTTTGTTAAAAGTGTTTGATATATGATTTTCAATGCACAGACCTTAAGGCTTAAGGTGATGCTTTCACGGTCGTATTGTGTCTCTAAAATTTTTCACAGAGTATTTGTCAGTATTTCTGTCTGGATGCAAACGGTAGGACAGAAATCATCAAGATGCTGATCGAGACTCACAAACAGATGCTGCAAAATGCTGCTGGAGTAGGAAACCATTACAGGGAATTGTTCTGATTATTACGATTGCAGCCTTGAATGACCAAACAGCAAACAAACAAACTAATGAATGCAGTAGCAAATGCAGTTGCCTTTTTTTTTGCATTAGATTTTATGTTCTTTCATGTTCCTCTGCAACAGAAGCAGAAGTTGGACACTTCCTGTCTCCACATCCTGTTAAAATCAGGGTCCGTCCTGGATCTGCCTCCACACAGCCACTCTTTGACCATATTAAATCGGACGCTCCCTCTCACCAAGGTGCCACTGAGCAAAGCACCGTCCCCACACACTGCTCCCCGGGCGCCTGTCATGGCTGCTCACCACGGGTTATGGTTAAATACAGAGGACACACTTCGTTGTGTCACCGTGTGCAGTGCTGCAGTGCATCACAGTAACAATCAAGTCACTTTCACTTTCTCTCACTCACGCCCCAAGCTTCTTGCCGACCAGACAACAGGTAGACGGCATTAATAATTCACAGCCTGGCGCCCCGGTGCTAACAACCACCTGGAGGATCACACGGCTCGTCCCTGGCCATAGATTCTCCATTCTGCACACCAGACCACGTTAATGGCTATTTGTGTCTCATCAGGAAAACAATGCATCATGATTTACCGTTCGCTGCCGGGTCCCAGTTTAAGGGCAAGTTGGACAGGCGAAATGAGGCTGCAGCTCGGGGCCCCGAGGAGCTTCCACTAGCAGCGCCGGCCCAATTATTACGGCCCGTCAATGGAGCCCTCGGATCAATACTCAGCGGTTCTCAGATTTATTATAAAAAAAATACATACTGCATATTTCATATAGAGGCCGAGAGTGTGGCTGGTCAATGCATGGAGATCGAGGAACGAAGGGGAAAGAAAAAAAAAATACAATTTCAGACTTGACTATGTTTTCACATTTATAACATAAAATAATTATACAATCAATTATGAGATTAGAACATAAATACAACATACCATTCACTGGGTACCACAGAATGATTAACACGGCGCTTTTCATTAATTCATATCAAAATGCATTCACATTGTCATTATATTTGTTTAAATATAAACATTTCTTTAATTTTAGATATTGTGTAAGAACGAAAACAACCAAACATTGTACTACCCTTATTGATCTATTGACCAAATTAAGAATTATTAAAAATCCCCAGAGGGTCAATAATGATAAAGGTTCTATTCAGCCGAAGCTACCTGGGCACAGGAAGACGACCAGTAGCTTATAATTCAATTATTTTATAATTGATTAACCATTTAAAACAGAACCCAGGCTTTCTTCCCTTTTTCTTTAGGTAATTAATATTCAGCTGTATCGTTCTCTTTTTATTCCCCTAAAACCTTAGTACAATGGGACATTATTTTACATCGACATCCCAATAAAAACCCTGCAAAGCCCTTTAAAAGCAGAAAACCACTCACTGCTTACGGAATTCAACAGGAAACTAAACATCCTCACGCTAAGAATGCTTACGCTCTTTCTTCTCCTTATCCAGCATGTACGTAAGTAGCACCACCTTGTCGGTACATTCGAGCTACGTGCCTTCACGTGACAAGCGAAGCACCAGTTCCACAACGTTTAATGTAAACAGAGCACTGGAACTAGACCAGTTCAATTCAGACCATGTGCCGCCTTAAGAACCCGCATCGAAGGCAACACGGAAGCACCCAACAGAGACTGATTGTCACGTTTTTTTTTTGGTCCAGTCTGAACCCCAGTTCTAAATCGCCTACAACACTGCAGAGGGATTTCTTGCACTTCACCCCTCAAATTTATGTAAAAGCGCGCATGGGTTCCGGAGGAGACACCACGTTCCCATCCGAGCGCCCGTCCTCCACAGGAGAACGGAGAGGATGATTTCACCCTCCGGCTGGAGTCTGTCTGTGAGGCAGGTTGCCGATGCTCCAGCGGAGGCGCTTGGTGAAGAGGTGAGCGACCCTCCCGCAGTAGGTGTTGGACGGCCTCTGCAGATTCGCCTCCAGGGGGTGAAGAAGGTCCCTCAGAGGGTCTCCTCCGAACGAGTACTGCAGTGAGACAATCAATTACTCAAAAACCATGCAATATCAGACCCAAACACCTTGTTTCGTCACCTTGACCCAGATCATGGCAAATTGTTAGTAAAAACTTTGATTAAAGTGCAATCAATTTCAGAGTTTTGGCCTTGGTGTGGTTTTGGGGATGTATCATCCATTGAGAAGGAGATGGAGAAAAGAATGACTGAGGACCTCCACCAATCACTTCTGATTATTACCGTGGTTTGGTGGGGTTTTTCTAATCTGTTGATTCTTTTTTGAGGCTGCTCATGAACATTAGTCTCTTAATCAATCAGTCAATATTTGTAAAGCCATTTTTACAGATCTAACATGAATTAAGTGAAAGAATTTTTTTTTTATTAATTAACTGGATGGTTAGCAGAGGATGAATCCTCAGTCTGAGGCCGATGGAGAGAAGCAGAAACGTGGCCAAGGAAGCTCCAGAAGAAAGAGGTTTTATAGCCTAAAGTTGTTTATTATGTGCTAATAAGTGCAGGGTTCCCATGACTTTCCCTGACCAAAAAGCAGAATTTCCATGACCTCCCACATAAAAAAATGGCCAATATAGCATTTGGGTGCTGAGCAGAAAAGGGCATTTAATAGGGGTTACAGAATTCAAAGCTGCATTTAAGTCACTGTTTCGGCAGCATGGCATGTTGAACTCATCTCCATCCCTGGCATCCTCTACCTGCATGTTTAAGACCTTAAACATCTTGAAATTTTCCCTTGCCGGGAATGCGTGGTAAGTTAGCGAGTGTAAGGACACACGTCGACACAGACTTCACAAAGGTTTTTTGGCGCTCTAGGAAGTTGCACATTTTGAGTGAAACCAAACCACTCGCTGAGAACAAAAGACGCGTGAATACGCATCACGCTTTGGCTGCTGCACTATATGCCCCCATGATTCCCAGATATTCCAGCAATTCCCTGACCGGCGGGAACCCAGCTGGTTTCATGGACCGGCGTCGAGAATCTGGGTAGGAATCTAGGTCACGTTACGTACGTAAGGATGCCCTCACGATGTCTGTAACGTAGCCCAGCTTCCGACCCACCGGTACATCTCCGCCCGACCACCGACCGGCTTCGGCATTCAGAAGAATGCGTCTGCTTTTACCGCCCGCATTGTAAATAAGGAGAAATGACTTTCTTTATGGAGCCTCATTTGACTCCTCGTTTTGGACGGGCATGAGGTCACTAAAAGTGCACTCTCTTTATTACACACACACCGGAGCAGCAATAAAACACCATTTACTGTCTCCTATCGATTTTAATGTGGAAGATGGTGCGTCGGTCGCGCTGCCTCCCGCAGTCTCGGCACTAAAAACTTTACAGCCCCTCCGCGGGGCTGGGCTGCGTAATGGCGAGGACTTTTATTACCAGCCACCACCGCGGTCTGGACACTGGGACGGCCGGGGATCCTGCAAATTGGCCTGGGACCTCGCCTTCGCTCAAAGGGACGGAGAGGCAGCCGAGAAATTCGGAATTTTCTGGCTGGTCCTCCGGGCGACTAAAGAGCAGCATGGCCTTCTCCCGAATGAGGCCGGCCACGGACACAGCGGCCACACAAACATCTCCGCTCGCCGTTAAGTGACGGTAAACAGTGGCACACGACGGAGCAGAACTGGACCGCTGGCGGGCGAGAGTGACAGGTGTTGTGGGCAGGGTGATGATGAGTGATGAGGAGCTGACATGAAAGTTAACAGGCCTATTGATTCGCCCATTTAAACGGGACGGATACAAACTTTACCTCAGACGGAAAAGCAATGGGGTGGAGAGGTCTGATGATGTTACCAAGGACAGGAGAGGAGCAGATAATGATTTATAGAGCCTGAAACGTCATTAAAGAAATGGGCCGGTCGTAGACGCGGTAATGAAAGACGTCAGTCATAGTGCAACACCACTGATTTGGTGCAGACGGGAGAAACTAAACTATTCCATGCAATGTGCATTAGTCAACATTAAGTTTAAACTTAATAAATGCTTAATACTTGGTACATTATATTTTCCTATGATTGGGGGGGGGGTCATAGACAAATATCCAGCAATATACTGAGTAGAGGTACAAATCAAATCAAAACGATTTGATTCGATTTTTATTATCATGTCAGCAATTCGATTCAATTGATCTCTCAATGCTACCCATCATTTTTTCTACATTACTTCACATTATGTTTTCAAATATGTCAGTACCACCAATAGAAAATTCATGATATAATCGACTATGTTCTGCACTGCATCGATGCAGAAACTTCTACGTCTGCATCGCGATGTGCAGATTATGAGATTGATTGAGTACTGCTGATCAAACAATAGATAGATACTTTATCGACACCAAATGGAACTCCTATCTTATCATGCCGTAGTTACACTGATTGCACTGAAATATGAAGTCAATGTCTATTTGAAATGTTGAGAAATGTTGTATACCTTGTATAAAAGGTGCATTGCAGAGATTATGTTTTTTCATGTTTTTTTTATACTTCTAATTCTGAATGCTTAATAATGACTTCATAAAACAGAGAACACACAGTAGGAAGGGAGTTACTCCATCCACGTTACCTCTGGGAAAACATCGTAGGTTTCCTTCAACCTTCTTGATTCATTGAGGCTGCTTGGGTATTTTTTACTCTTACGGCATACGTGGATCCGATCGATTCTCCTCCCTTGTGATTTAATGGCCACAGTAAGCCTCAGAGCGAGAGTTTATCTGGATTGATGCCGGAGCGGGGACCAGAATCATCAGTCCCACGTTCACCTTTGTCAAGCTGGCCCTACAGCGACTCCAGATGGCTCAAGTCCGTGCCGGCCGAAAAGCCCGTGCAGCTCTGACCGGAGGCGTGTGGGGCCCTCACCTTCTGTATGGCTTCGTAGATGGCTCGGAAGACTGGCTGCTTGTCGTCGTGGTAAACACCCCGGTTGCCATGGAGGATGAAGACCCCGTGCTCCTCGGCGGCGGCGCAGTTGCTGCCGTAGATGCAGTGGTCGGGACGGTAGTTCCACTGGCAGGGGAACACGTACAGGCGCTCTGAGGAGAACATACGGCCTTCATCATATAAATGCCCCCGGCCAGAATGTCTCAGATGATTTACAGCTTCACGTGCACATTTGGAATGACAGTTGGGTGGACCATTACCTGGGTTGTGGTGGAATATGATGTTTAGAAGATCCTGATCGGCCCAGGTAATGTTCAGTTTATACTTTTGGAGCAGAGGCATCAGAAGGTCTTCCCATGATAGAGGAATTGAGGTCATATCGTTCTGTTCAGACCAACGAAACAGAAAAAAAAAAAAACAGTGTTTGTTAGGAGTTGTTCCTGCACTCCTCTGCTCAGCTTGGAGGGCAGCAGATGGAATGAATGTGGCCGAGGCTCATTTGCATGCTGCTGGACGCGTGGCTGACGTCACTGGGACGACATGTCTAAAATAAATATTGTTTCGCCCCCCTGTTTGAGTTGAATACATGATGAAACATTTCCCCCAGTGAGGAAATAAGGACCTGCTGACTCAAGATCATTACAACACTGACCTCCTCAGGTAAGAGCTGGTAAGACAAAGAATACATTTTATTTTTTTTCCCAGCAGCCTTTACGTTTACGCTGCCTGAGGATTCCTTGCAGTTCTGGCACAGATCTCTCGTGTGGGCGGGGCTTCACCTCATTGGCAGTGAAATTGAAAATCTCACAAGTGAAAATGAAAAATTCCAACCTCTTATTTTACATTTGAACATCTTATTTTTGTTTGATATTAGAAACGTTTTGGCACAAATCTGACTTCGTATTTAACCACTGCTTGTAAACAGTTCTACAGCTTAACCCCAATGCAATTCTGTAATTTTTTTGTAATAATATATTTGGAATCATTTCAGATGTAATGAACCTCGATTTGACACGGTACCTTAAAGTACGTGGCCCTGATGCGCGTCATGTTCATGAGCATGACCCCGGAGTTGACGCCAGTCTTTCCGTAGTACGGGTGGCGGGCAAAGCGATTGTACCACGCGATGCGGGGCTCCTCGTGCTCCGGCGCCATGGCTGCCAAATGGCTGGAGTTGAACCGCGAGAGAAAGTTCCAGATCTCCTCTACTGGCTGCAGGAACAGGATGTCGGTGTCCACGTACAGAAGAGAGTCCACCTGGTTTAGGATGAGCTGAGAAGACGGAAAAAGCCCATCAGTTGGAATATTCATAATTTCTTTTGCTGTTGGTTATATTAATGCAGGATAAGGGACCTGGACTCACGGGCAGGAAGAGCCGCTGGGATGCACAGGGCTTGAAGAGCTTTTTCCACTCGTTGGAATTCTCGTTGGGAAAAGTAATGGGGTACGTGGTGTAGTTGAACTTGTGCCTGTGGACGGCTGGCCAGGAGTTCAGCTAAAAAAGGGGTTTAAAAATAGAATACAGGACAGCGTTATCTCTCCTATAAGGTGTGAATGAGGTCATATTTAATGCTGCAGGAACTCAGTATCACCTCTTGGCGTACGCAGTGTTATTATTAGACAGGGCAGTGACCATAACATATTTACATATTGGTTGGAAAAAATAGGTATAATTCACGTCAACAGAAGGGTAATCATGAAATGAGATTGAGCTTTAAAGGGACAAGTGTGTATCTAATTTGTAAAGCCACCGGGTTCACTGGCAATTCTAACAAACGGAAAGGGGGCATATCGCCACCTACTGATGCAGAGGGGGACATAGAAAGGGAAAGCCATTTCCCTCCTGAACTGCACGTGAGTCAGTAAACTGCATGGACGCACTCTGCCAGACCAAACAAATAAATGTATGGTGTGATTCGAAAGCCCAGCATGGTGCTCACAGCCTTTTGAAAGTCTCCGTGCAGGTGGTCTTCTGTGAAGATGTGGAAGTTCAGTGCTTTGCTGCTGAAGAGGACGGCGGACTTCAGCATGGTCAGGGTCTCCTCCAATCTGGCGCCACAGGCCACCACAGCGAGGTGCACTGGCTCAAGCTGATGGACCTTCTGGGCTTCATCATCCCTGCACACAAATCCAGTTGATAAAATATCAGAGTGTATGGTTAAAAAAAAAAAAAAAATGACACTGACAGACAGGGACGAGAAGCCACTTCATCCACAGGTTTACACTGTACCTTTGAGGGGGGAAAGGGTTTTAAAAAAATAAAAATAAAATCTAAATCAGAAGTAATAAGACACCCTTATAATACTAAAGAACTTCACAGGTGTCCCTAAACCACACAAGCCAAGCCTACCTACGCGCAGATCCCATAAAGCAGTTCACTCCACAAACATCAGGGGAGAGTCTCCAATAGGGATCCCAGAATGCAACAGACACTGAGTTCTCACACCTGACAGGACAAAGAAAACATGCTCCAAATAAAACGGACATGAATTTCCGCACGCGCGACAAGCAAGGCCATAACACAAAAAATGAGGAATTGTTTTTTTTTTTTTTTTTTTACTATTGTTGTAATTTGACCTTTATACAAACCCATGCCACGTGCACACCAACATAGAATGAAGTGTTAATCGTGCAAGCTTTATCTGTGCAACCCACCACAGGCCTAATCTAGCAGTCTGTGATAAATGTATGGCCAAGGTGCAAAGGGTGGCCTTAAATCCTTCTTTTCCTCTCTTTTCTCTTGCACTCACTGGAACGTGACAAGTGGCTCTACTCCATCTCGCCCACGGGCCACAGGGTGGCCCTGAATGGAGGACTTGTATCTGTGCAAAAGTTTTAAGCAGTAGTGAAAGTAACTGAAGGTTTTTGTGTGGAACTGTGTGCAAAAAATTCGCTGTCATGCAGAGACCTGCCAGAAGAAATGGGCGTCTCCCAACTCTGTGCAATAATGAGTGATCTCCTACAAGCAAAATGTCCACAGATGGAGAACAATGTACCATATTGCAGCTCTGAGTCTCTTTCTCTACACGCATCACGTCACTGTTTCATAAAGAAAATACAGGAAAGAAGTGGTAAAGAGCCTGTCAGTGTTTGACGTACCTAGTAGGTACTCACTCACTCACTCACTCACCTATGAACCACAAGCCCCAGGTTCAAACCCCACTTACTACCACCGTGTCCATGAGCAAGACACTTAAGACGCTTGAACTCAAATAAAGTTATTAAGGTTGTATTTCTCGTGTCTAAATAGAAACGTGCAACGTGGGCTCTTAAAAAAACCTCCTCGGGTACACGGACAGCAGAAAGCAGCAGGGACCGGGGCGACATGGCGAATCTTAAACTTCACGCAAGAAACCCGAACCTACCCGCCGGGCCGCCGCTGCTGCCGCCGCCGCCGCAACCGCCGCCCTTCGCCGGGATTCGCGCTGATCTCCTGGCCGCTGTCAGGCCGACCGGCTGTCCGGGCCTCCAGGGACGACGCAAGTTGGCCGAACGCGTAGAGCGCCGAAAAGAAGGCCAGGGCCACGCACAGCGACAGCACGCGGAAGTAGCGCCGCATTTTTGCGGTCTAGTATTTCAGTCGGTCGCCCGACTCGGCGCCATCGTCCGGGCGTCCGACCCAGTTAGCATCTTGGCTACGAAAAACCTTCCGGCTTCAGTTTGACAGGCCGATAAGCCCCGCCCACACGGGGGCACCGCCACCCGGAAGTCGTCAGAGTAAAAGCCTGCAGTGGTTCGCTTCTGAGCTAAAATGCAACGTTCACGCTCGTTTGGAGACGAACTCAACTCCAACCCGCATCCATGTGTTAAACGTTGACGTGCGCGTCGAGTTGAGTGTCAGAGCTTATCGCAACAAATCTCTGCCGAGGGGTGTTGAGCGCTCGATTAACCCGGAAGCATAAGGTTTCGACTCCTTCGCGCATGTTGTCGCGTGTTGTCGCATGTCGTGCCTGACGAGGCGTCTGGGCGCCAGGTAAATATCTAACAGTCGCTGAGGTGCTTCTTTGTTTATCTGCGGCGAGAAAGCGAAGCCGATGCCGTAATCAGCAAATTCTGCACCGGTAGCACAACGCTCGGCATCTCCGCTGCTCATGGTGGTAGTAGCCTAGTGGGTAACACACTCGCATGTGAACCAGAAGACCCAGGTTCAAATCTCGCTTACTAGCAGTGTGTCCCTGAGCAAGACACTTAACCCTAAATTGCTCCAAGGGGGGGACTGTCCCTGTAACTACTGACTGTCGCTCTGGATAAGGGCGTCTGGTAAATGCTGTAAATGTAATGCTGCCCCTGTTGCTTTGTTATATTTGTGTGTAGTGGTCCTGACTCTAATTTATCTTTTGTTTATTCGTAGGGTTGTAATTTCTTTTGTGCATCAGGGGGCTCCATTCGCGGCCCCGTCACTCTGTGGCCACTCGGGTACTTTCAAGAAGACACACAGCCCGTTATTGTTTTGCTCCAGTGTGTCTTGGTAAGGAGATGTGTGGAGAAAAAGTTTCTCCCTCTTTATGATCGGATCAAATTTCCCGACACGAGAATCACTTGCTGTTCCTCTGGTGTTAAGGTGGTGTCTGATGGAAGAGCCAGGGCCTGTGTCGGTGGCCGTCTCCGGCGGAGAAAAGCGGGCTTGTCCAGACGAGGAGCCCAAGCACGCCAATAAAAGACCCCGAGTGCAAGGCAGGGATGTTGGGAATGAATGTACCAACGAGGGAGACGATGAAGAGAAGCTGCTGGAGGAAGAGCAGGAGGAGGAGGAAGACACAGTGGCGGAATGCGATGGGGAGACCTTTGCTGAAATGATGAAGCACGGCCTCACTGAGCAGGACGTCGGGATCTTGAAGTTTGTTAGCGACCACGAGGGCTTCTCGGGGATCCTAAAGGAAAGGTTGGTAATAAATTTGGGTGGGTGCGAGGATGGCAAGATCCAGTGTGGTGAAATGTAGGAAGTCATTGTGGCATTTTTCTGTTCAGGTACTCGGACTTTGTGGTGCACGAAATCAACAAAGAAGGAAAGATTCTTCAACTCGATGACTTATCAGTTCCAGTGGAAGCTGAGGTGGGGGAGCTGCCTCGCCGCACCATTTTTATTTAAAGGACCATTTTTAACTTAAACGACAGGAACATTGTCGTTTAAGTTAAGATGTAGATTCAGGGTTCCTACAGTCATTTAATTTGGAAAGAGAATTTTTTTCCAGGCCTTGAAAAGTTTTGGAATATTAAATAAACATATAAAGTTCAGGAAAAGTAATTGAAATCTGACTGTCACAGTGCGTAGTTCCCATAAGACTGCGGCAGAAACATCTTTCTAGTTTCACAACTTCAACGTTTAAAACTAGCGCAGGTCTCGTATCTTACTGGCTTGCTCGCGTCACGTTAAGTTTAACATTGATTCTGTGGTGTGTGTGTGTGTTTTTTTTTTTTTTCACATTTGCACAGAAATTTCAGAGAAAGTGTTTGTAAAAATGAGTAAGAACCGTGTGGATATTTTGCTTTATCTGACAGGAGGTTCCCCCAGATGAGCAGCCCACAAAGTCTCAAGTGCTGACGCAGGAACAAAAAGAGCAGCTGGAGGCGCTGCAGCTCTTCAAGAACAAGGAGGACACCGTAGCTATAGAGGTCGCCGAGGACACCAAGGAGAACCGCACGTTACTCCACAGAGAAGTGAAGACCCTGTTTCCTGGGCTGGAGACCAAAACTGAGGAACGAGAGGGTCGCAAATTCATTGTGGCGTACCATGCTGCGGGAAAGAAAGCCCTGGCAGGTACTGAGAAGAGCAGTAGCTCGGTACTGCCAAATTCAAATGAGCCTCATTCTGTTGCTGGCACTCCTTTGAATTTTGGTAGGGTCCATATATGTTTTTTTTTTTGTTTGTTTTTGTTTTTTTAATAGACATGCACACACAACCACTTTTTTTTTTTTTTTGCATGATTTAAACCATTTTGTAACCCGCAGACCTTTCTTTTGCATGACGTCTCACAATTCGTGTCTCTGTTTGGCTTCTTCACTAATCATTGCATGGGAAAATCCTCCTGGTGCCGTTCTTGTGCCCTCTGGCATGGGTGCATCTGCAACTGATTTTATTTATGCATGCATTAAAACGACTGTTAGAAACAAGGGCACCACAATCTGAACCTTTCTGTGTGTCTAGACGTCCCTCAGTCCTCGGCTTTTTTCCATGAAAACCATTATAAACCTTCTGGGGATTTCCTGTCTTCTCCAAGGGGTCTGCTTTGTCTTCTTCTATGGTCAGTCTTTAAGTTGCGCCCTTTGAGCCAAAAAAAAGGGAGCGGTCAACTTCGGCCGAGAGTTTACCAGCCCCTGGTGTGTGTCGTGCTTTCATGAGGCTCGGTTGCACTGCAGCTTCTCGTCCTCCTTGAACCCACAGGGTAGAGTAGGTCGTCCTGTCACAGGCCTACTGCACAGAAAAGTTTCAGGACCGCCACCCCCCCACCACTTCCACTTGCCCTGCATGCAAACCTGTGCCCCTTACGTCAGGTTTGTCTTGTCCGTCACGGTGCTTAGTAACGCTCTTTTGTCGTCCTTCTGCTCCTTTCTGGGTGGACAGAGGTTCGGCCTCCGCCAGGTAAGACCATTTCCCCTCCAGAAGAGGGGGTTGATGGAATGAGGGATTCTGTAAAAAGCTGTGGCTTGAAAACTTCTCGGGTGTAAGTTAGGGGTTCTAGGAAACATCTGAGAATTTAGTGGAGTCCAGGATGGTGAAGAGTATATATTTTCTAATAAACATAATTTGAAAGTGTATAATGCTAATTGGGTTGTTTTAGGAGATTCGTACAAAATTTCTTCCCTACGCGGAAAAATAATCTAGGTTTTGGGGAGCTCTATTTGTCTATTTTCACGCTTCATTGTTGAAATCATCCCAATTTCTTCTCAGCCCCCAGGAAACACTCGTGGCCAAAGAACCGTGGCAGCTTCTGCCACTGCGTGCTCTACAAAGAGAACAAGGACACAATGGATGCCATTAACGTCCTCTCCAAATTTCTCAGGTAGGCTGTGGAGATGTTCGTAAGCACCCATCTACTCTCTGCCTGTAGATCTTACTAAGTGGCAGTGGTGGCCTAGCGGTTAAGGAAGCGGCCCCGTAATCAGAAGGTTGCCGGTTCGAATCCCGATCCGCCAAGGTGCCACTGAGGTGCCACTGAGCAAAAGCACCGTCCCCACACACTGCTCCCCGGGCGCCTGTCATGGCTGCCCACTGCTCACTCAGGGTGATGGGTTAAATGCAGAGGACAAATTTCACTGTTTGCACCGTGTGCTGTGCTGCTGTGTATCACATGTGACAATCACTCTTCTCCTTTTACCAAACTCGACAGGGTGAGACCTAACGTGTTCTCCTACATGGGTACTAAAGACAAGCGGGCCATCACGGTACAGGAGATTGCCGTGCTAAAGTGAGTTGTGGTGAGAACTTGTCCTTTCCACATTTTCCTTGCTCATTTCCTGCTTCTGCTGCATAAAATGTCTGTAGGATCAGCGCAGAGAGGATGGCTCACCTCAACAAGTGCCTCATGAACTTCAAGTTGGGGAACTTCTCTTACAAGAAGCACCCGTTGAAGCTGGGCGAGCTTCAGGGAAACCACTTCACCGTGGTCCTCAGGTCAGAAATGACAAAGGCCGTCTGCATTCCAGCTGGCTGTGTTTAACATATTAATGAAAATCTTAATTTTTAAATTGCAATAGGTTCTTGTCATGCATATCTGGCCAAAACTGTGTGTAATTCAGCAATGTGTGACATATTTAGCATTGTGTGTATGAACATGAAGGAACATCACCGGCTCCGATGAGCAGGTCCAGCAGGCGATGACCTCCCTCAGGGACACTGGATTCATCAACTACTATGGCATGCAGCGCTTTGGCACCACAGCTGTGCCCACGTACCAGGTTGGCAGGTGGGAATGTAGAACACTGTGTACAGAGACCTGCGGCTTAGGACGGCATTTCGAATGCTACGTTGGTGACATTTTTTTTCTGTTTTGACCGCAAGGGCCATCCTTCAGAATGACTGGGAAGAAGTTATGGACCTTATTCTGAAACCACGGCCAGGAGGTAAACTGGTAACGTTCTATTGACGATGGTGATTGTGATTTATTTGCTGTGCCGTGAAATGGAGCCCGGGCTGTTTTATACATGTTAGCGGAGAAGGGCTACCTGGTGCGATGCCGTGAGGAGTGGGCCCAGAGTCAGGACCCTGAAGCCGCTCTGAAGAAGCTGCCGGTCAAACGCTGTGTGGAGGGACAGCTGCTGCGTGGCCTTGCCAAGTATGGCAAGAAAAACATAATTACAGCCTTCGGAATGGTGATCACTGATTGTTATAATTTACATGTATTATGAATTGTAATTCATGTCATTAATTATTTAAAAGAATTATCACACAGACTCTTTCTAGAAAGGATAATAGTTGAATTATTTTGC
Organism: Denticeps clupeoides; assembly: GCF_900700375.1. Lineage (NCBI taxonomy): Eukaryota > Metazoa > Chordata > Actinopteri > Clupeiformes > Denticipitidae > Denticeps > Denticeps clupeoides. The sequence continues at coordinate 3,773,051 of NC_041723.1, forward strand.
ACAGATCCCACGCAACAACCGCTTGATGTACATCCACAGCTATCAGAGTTACGTATGGAACACCATGGTTAGCAAACGTGTGGAGGCTTTTGGCCTCAAGGCTGTAGAGGGTGACCTGGTGCTCAAAGGGGGTGAGTGTTTGTCCGTCAAAGTGAACTTAACCATATACAGACATGAATGTGAAGTTCATTTTACGTTTAGGGCATTTAGTAGACGCTCTTATCCAGAGTGACTTCGGTAGTTACAGGGACAGTCAACAACAACAACATTTATTTCTTATATAGCCCAAAATCACATTCAGTATGTCTCAATGGGCTTTGACAGGCCATACAGTTGACACCCCCCACACTTGACCCTATTTTTACACAAGAGAAAACTCCACTAACAAATAAAGAAGCCTCGGGAGGGAGTGAAACTGAGAGGGACACCCTTCCAGGGTAGAGTGTGCCTGTAATGGGTGTCAGTGGTAGGAAAATGCAGTATGCAGCATCTGTCCATGTTTGGAGGTACTGGACAGTGCAGAGTAGGTTTTAGTCCAGTATCATGGTCTACACTATAATGTGGTGGTGACTATGGTAACCCTCTGGTAGATGCTGGGTTGTCTTGTCAGAAGCTCATTCCCAGGATCCCTCTGCTGTTCTCATCATTGGACTCTGGAGATGGTCTGGGCGTTTGATTCAGTGCCTTCAATTACAAACAGAAACAGCGGCAGGTGGCGGCATTGTACAACTGGTACAGAAATGTGTGGTTATAGAAGTCCATTTGTGCAACAGTGTCCCTAACTAGGACAGCCTAACTAAGCTGAATTGAACACTGTCCATGCTTGACTAGATGACTGTGTATTAAGGTGTATTTAATAATTCACAGCATGCTTAACAATGCCAGAGTGAAGAGATGGGTATTCAGTTGGGTACATTTTGCTGGGAATGCAGGGGGCGTGGTGCATTGTAAATACCTGGAAGTTCACTCAGGTACTGCGGGTGAGACCATTAAATGCTATATAGGTCAAGAGAAGAATTTTGTAGTCGTTCCTTAATTTGATGGGAGGCCAGCGTAGTGAACGCAAGACTGGGGTGATATGGTCTTATGGCATTCTGAACTAGGTCTATGGTCTTATGGCATTCTGAACTAGCTGGAGTTTACTCATGCACCTACTAGAACATCCAGACAGTAATGTGTTGCAGTTGTCTAACTTTAATGTAATAGAGGTGTGGACCAACTTTTCTGCATTGTGCATTGAGATTATTTTAGCATTCTTTGCATCCATTTATTTTAGCATCCACTGTCTAATGTCCTTCAGACAATTCGATACTGTTTAGCTGCTGCCTCTGGCATTGCTGATGCATACAACTTTGTGTCATCAACATAGCAGTGAAAGTTAATACTGTGTTTACGAGTGACATGACATATGTAAGGAAAATAGCAACAGACCTAAGACGGAACTTTGCGGAACACCAAACTCCCACTTTACTAAGACGAATCACCATTGATGTCCACAAACTGATACCAATTAGTCAAATATGTCCCCCTTGAGACACGTAACTGCAGGGATAAGTGTGTTGTTCAGAGACTCGATGGTAGTAAGTGAGGTTTGAACCAGTGATTTTTGTAGTCTCCTGGTTCATAGGCAAGTGTCTTACCCACTAGGCTACTGCCACCAGTTCAGAACTATTTTATTTCAATTTACCACCAAAAAATGTAAAAGCTTTCGGCCAATGATTCCAAGACATTCCAAGAGTTTCAGGTCTACCCTGCATCTTGATAGCAACATCAAGAATGATTTCATCATAGTGCCATTATTGACACAGCCACTCTTTCAACCAGGCACTGCCCATGTTCTCAATGCTGAGGAGGCAGAGAATCACTCCATCCATGACGTGGTGATGCCCCTTCCTGGCTTTGACGTGATTTACCCCACACACCATGGTGAGTCACTTTAGAAGGACCGGTTTCTCAGTCACATCAGCGCTAGTCCACAAGATAAAACATCTTCATTTCTGCCGGCACAGTGGGAAAGGTCTACAGAGAGCTGCTGAGTGCAGATAACCTGGACATTGATAATATGAGACACAAAGTTCGTGACTACTCCCTCGCCGGAGCTTATCGCCGCGTCCTCATTCGTCCACAAGACGTCAGCTGGTAGGTCATTTCCACAGACTCTGCCCTGGATGGCAGGTGGTTTGAGTTTGTGAAGGTCTCACCACACTTCATTTTTCACTCCTGTGGTGTGTAAAGGCAGCTGATTCACTACAATGACCCCCGAGTCCCGCTGGTCCACACAGACGTCGAGAAACTGGAGGGCAAACCTGCTCCCGTCTTTCTCAAAGGTCAGTAATGTTACCAATTTAAAGCGAGGTGTTGAAGGACGTCATCAATAATGACCGGTCTCTCTTCTCAGAGGGAAAGTACAGAGCTTTGAAGATGGAGTTCTCTCTTCCCCCCTCCACCTACGCAACCATGGCCATCCGAGAGGTGCTAAAGATGGACACCAGCATCAAGAACCAGACACAGCTTAACACAACATGGCTCAACTAACTATATACACACCTGTTGTACGTCTATAAGGACAAAAAGTCAACAAGACAACTGCAGAATCTGTATTGTTCAGGAAATTTCCTACTTTTTTTTAGTATTAAGCATGTTGTTTTTAATGTTTTTTTTTTTTTAAGAAAATTTTTTGATCTTGGAACATCTGGAGGAAAATTACTTTGACAATGCATTGTATGTGCTGTATAAATGACCAAGCAGTGTCCCTGTGGTTCGCTTAAATACAGGGTCTTTATGTGAAGACCTTTGTGGGACAGATACATCTTAAATACTGTAAAATATTTGTTGCAAATTAAATGGTTTCAGATTATGAATATTAAAAATACAATTGAAACTGACTGCATGTTTATTCTCTGTTACCATGCACTTTACATTCAAACAGTCTTAAACCTTGACATGCTGTGTAATGTTATACAGCATTATTTAACTTTGGAGATCCAGTTTAGATCCTTCCAACAATGTAATAATCTGTGTAATCCCATGTAAAAATAAAATAGAATTTTATTTGTCACGTACAGTCATACACAGTATGATATGCAGTGAAATGCTATAGACAACTGTATGGCAAATACTGCAAGTATTCAAGTGGAACCAAAATGCAAATATTGCAAACATAACCAAATATTATGTTTGTAAACATAAAATATGTGTAATGGAATAATGGATTCTGCACCTGTCCAAATCAAAATATAAGCATTAGTTAAATGTTTAACAGATCAAAATCTCATATCAGTGTAATCAAATCCGCCAATCACAAGTCACCTGAAGTCACATGACCAAACAAAATGTCCGCCCCCTGCACGGTAACGGAGCCACGGAACAGACGCCAAGCTGAACAGCCAAATCTCGTCTCTTTGTTATTAATGTCTTGAAGAAGTTGACTGACTGACTGACTGATTGTAAGAGGTATTTTTTTAATTCAACACCATGACCTCGATCATGCTCGACTGGTTCAGAAAATGTATCGACTTCCTGGTTCTGTATCGTTGAATCGTGATTGGTTCACGATACGTTTAATTTGTCAACGCATGTTTTTTTTATAGAGTTTTTACTGATTAATAATAACCATGGCAGCAAGGACGGCGCTGGTTTATGACGAGGAGATGACCCGATACAAGCTCCTCTGGGTGGAGTAAGTTCCCACGAACCCGTGGTGAAGCACACGCCGCCACCCGTTTCCGCCCCAGCTCACGCCCGTCCGTCGGTCTCTCTGTGTCTCAGTCCGGCCTGTAAAGTCGAGGTGCCTGAGCGCCTCACGGTCAGCTATGCCGCCCTGAAGGCCCGGGGCCTGGCCGCCCGCTGTGTGGCGCTGCCTGTCCGCGGGGCCACCGACGAGGACGTCCTGCTGGTGCACAGGCAAGTTCCTCACGCGTATTATCCGCCTCGGCCGCCACTTCCACTCGCTCACTGCTGCCGTGTTAAACAGTGAGGAGTATCTGGAGGCGGTGAAGCAGACGCCCCACATGGACCTGGAAGGTCTGATGAAGTTCACGCAGCAGTACGGCGACGTGTACTTCCATCCGGTGAGAGCTTTAGTGCCTGTGTTCTCAAACTGTAGTTCTCGGACGCCCCCTAGTGGTTGGCTTGCAGTGTTGATAATATCAACAACTGTTGTGTGTTTAAAGGTCCGACCTGGAATTTGTGCCATTGACCATGCTTTTTCCACCCAGAGAACAGCCCTCCCCCAAAACATAATCTCCATCTATCATCATGACCTCCAAACATGCAAAGCATTGCAGTGGCTCAGTGATCGGATGTAAAATGTATTTTTTTTAAATAAGGAACCAGTGGGTTAATAAAGAAAATTCTGGAAAAATGTCAACATTGAGGTGGTAGTAGTCTAGTTGGTAACATACTCGCCTATGAACCAGAAGACCCGGGTTCAAATCTTGATTACTACCATTGTGTCCCTAAGCAAGACACTTAACCCTAAGTTGCTCCAGGGGGGGGACTGTTCCCTGTAACTACTGATCGTAAGTCGCTCTGGATAAGGGTGTCTGCTACATGCTGTAAATGTAAATGGTTTGTGAATGGTGTTGATGATGCCATTTCTGCAAATGCCCCCTCAACTTCAATAGACCGCTCTCCTCCTCATCCCGCCTCTCTCCTCCTCATTAGCATTTAAAGCCACAGACACTGAAACGGCGCGTCCTGGGAAATCTCATTGATGCTGAAACAGTGTAAACATTTCAAGATGAAATATCTGCGACCTGCCGCTTTGCTGAACTTGAACCTTTCTCTGCTTATCACCTGACTGCAGAACATCTACCACTGTGCCACGCTAGCAATTGGAGCCACGCTCCAGTTGGTGGATAGTGTGATGACTGGGAAGGTGAGGAATGGAATGGCTTTGGTCCGGTGAGTGTTCTGGAAATATACACTTCATGTTTAAGGTCTTTTAGAAATGTTCTCAGTGTTAATAGATAATCGTTGTTGATATATGATTTAGGCAGCTGTGTGTTACATTTTATTGCTCATATTTAAAAAAAAAGCCCCCCAGGACACCATAGCCAGCGGAGTGCTGCGAATGGTTTCTGTGTTTTCAACAACGTCGCCATCGCCGCTCTCTATGCCAAGAAGCACTATGATGTTAAACGGTGAGAAGACTACATTTCCATGCCTGCCATACTTTTAAAGAAGCCATTTCTGGGGACACTGATCAGTCGTTCTTGTCTGTAGGGTGTTGATAGTGGACTGGGACATCCATCATGGGCAGGGCGTGCAGTATTGTTTTGAGGAGGACCCGAGGTGCGTGCATTTCTTGTAGAACTTCCATGTCCACGTTTAAGAGGTTTAATTAAGTCTTCATACCTTTTCCTTCAGCGTTCTGTATTTCTCCTGGCACCGCTATGAGCACCAGAGCTTCTGGCCTAATCTCCAGGAATCTGACTATGACACTGTTGGGAAAGGGAAGGGACTTGGCTTCAACATCAACCTGCCATGGAATAAGGTAGAGGATTCTACCGTTACTGTGACGTTGTAGACTCTAGGAAGGTATAGGCTGAAGTTGTTCATTTTTTTTTTTTTGATAGGTGGGAATGAACAACAGTGATTACCTCTCTGCCTTCTTCCATGTCCTGCTGCCTGTGGCTTACGAGGTCTGGTTAACACACCACAGTCCGAGAATTTGAAAGCCTCGTCCTCACACTGACGTTGATCTCATTTCTGCTGTTTCAGTTCAGCCCTGACCTGGTCTTCGTCTCAGCAGGCTTTGACTCGGCTATTGGCGACCCAGAGGTCTGACCCCCATCTTCACCTCTAGGATTTGAATTGTGTAACTTGGTGTCCCTTCACTGTGCGATACCAAAAATGATCTACTGGTTCTTGCTTCAAGGGTCACATGTGTGCCACTCCAGATGTCTTCGCTCATCTCACACACCTCCTGATGTCTCTGGCAGGTGGAAAGCTGTGTGCTGTCCTAGAGGTGAGCTCTGGTAATGTTAAAAAATGTTAAATCTACTTTTTTCTTTTGTAATGACGATGTACCTGTTTGTGTGTGTTTTCAATGTTATTAGGGTGGGTACAACTTGACGTCACTTCCTCAGTCAGTGTGCCAGACCGTGCAGACACTTCTAGGAGATCCTACCCCTGAAATGAGCGGGTTGGACCGTCCATGTCTGAGGTGCTCTCAGGTTAACAGTTCCAGGCTTCTAATCCCATTTCTGACCACTAGAGGGAAGCACACACTATCGTAGAACCCAATAACCCTCATTATTTTCAGAAAAATCGAAATTCTCGTGAAATTTGCCAATGCTTAAGGACATAATACCTTTTTGTGTTAAATAACTACATGATTGTGTCCATGCAACAGGATATTTTAAAATCCATAAAATCTGTCTGCAGTGCTCTGGAGTCTATTCAGAATGTGAGGGCGGCTCACCATCAATACTGGTCCTGCTTCAGACACACAGGTGCAATTTCGTAATACCCATATCTGCTCCTGAAATGGCATACAGGTGTCCACTATAGAAACCCATGCTCAGTAGATGGGAGTAACGCGAGAACCTGCGCTTTCATAGCTGTGGTTCCAGTCAGAGAGCCCAGCACCAAACGCTGCAGGTCGGAGGGTGGAGAGGATGGAGGGGAGAAGCGGGAGGAAGGGGAGGCTGAAGATAAACCCGAGGATCTGGTCTGGCCTGAGCCCCTGTCCCGTCCGGCTCCTGCGGTGAGGACAGCAGTAGCGTTCCTTCCCGGTGTGCGGTCCTCTGTTCCGCAAGGCTGCCAACGTCTCGAGGAAACTTCACCGGCATCAGCTGCAATATCCGAGGAACTCCGGTAGAAATCTGTCTTTTATCCATACATTGTCCCCATTTTATATTCACGGCACATCACTTTTTTTATGTTACAGCCTTATTCCAAAATGGATTCAATATTTTTTTGCCCCTTAGAATTCTACACACAAAACCCCATAACGTTTTCTTTACTATTCATTTAATTTAGTAAAAATAAAAAACTCCGAATGCACAGGTACAACTATTCACAGCCTTTGCCATGAAGCTCAAAACTGAGCTCAGATGCCTCTTGTTACCCCTGATCATCCTTGAGATGTTTCTGCAGCTTAGATGGTGTCCACCTGTGGAAAAAACTGTTTTGGAAAGGCACACCCATGTCTATATAAGGTCCCACAGTTAACCGTTCACGTTGGAGCACAAACCAAGCATGAGGTCAAAGGAATTTTCTGTAGACTTCTGAGGCACAAACCTGAGGAAGCCTTCTGTTGATCTGAAGGTCCCAATGAGCACAATGGCCCACATCATCCGTAATCTGAATAAGTCTGTAACATTACAAAATGTGGAAAAAGTGATGTGCGGTATTGTTTATGTTTTTTTTTTTTTTTGTATTATCTTCAGGGACCAGCTTGCTAAAGATGTAAAGGATGAGAAGATTCTGCAGTGTCTCACAAACGTTCTCTCGCTGTTAGACAAAGTTGAGAAAAAAGAGGTGAGTTCATCAGTAACAAACATCCCATTTACTATTTACAATAATAACGCTCAGTTTTGTCCCTGGTAAGCGAACTCAATGGCAAAGGTTTAAAAGAGGGAGAAAAAAAGTCCTTGAATAAAGACGGGAAGAAAAGTAAGGCGTCTTCTCAGCGTTTTTGCTTGGATTTGTGTCTGTTCTGCTCGTATGGATTAGTCATGTGGTTAATAATGCTGGGGGAGGCTGAAACAGGCTGGAAAAAAAAAAACTGCGGTGACCTTTCTTTAGGTACGCAACGGCCTGGCTGTGGTTTCAGATGTGTCCCTGGCCGCGACCTTTGCTCTCCGTCACGCCTTATCCTCCACTGCCCATCGGTACACAACTTGTACATCGGTCAGTTTCATCGTAGCGTTATGTCTGTGGCTGCATTCGTGTCAATGCATGGGATCTGGTTTTCAGAGTTCTGCTCGTTCTTGTGGGAGACGCGGAGCCGCCGGCGGACTCAGGGGATGGGTCTGTATTCAACTGTTCCTTCAGTCTTCTCTCTCACTGTGTGGACATGAGGACTCTGAGACATTTATTTATTTAAAAATGAAACTTTTTGTGTTTTTTTTTTTTTTTTTTTTTTCCTCTCTCCTTCCCCCAGGCGGGTATTTTTGGTTCAGTTCTGCAGTAAAGAGCCAGAGGGCCAGAAATCCCTCTACTATCTCCCAGTGTGTCTGAAGAAAGTAGGTCTGAAGTCTTTTTTTATATAAATATAATATGAGATGTTTAAATATTTCAGCTTTCTGGAGAAATCCTTGCTCATATTCTGAGACTTTTTTTGGAGCCAAAAGAAACCGACCTGGCTTTCTTCTAGTATTTTTGTGTAATTCTGTCTGGTTTCTCAGGGCCCTGCTGGACGCTGTGGGTTTGTTCATGCAGTCCTGGGCCTGGTCCTGCCACTGGCATATCAGTACAGTCCAGGACTGGTCTTGGTGGCACTGGCTGAGGGCAGCGGTGTGGATGTGGCAGCGTGGGCACAGCTCACCAGCCTGCTGCAGGGCGTGGCACAAGGACGCATGCTAACACTGATGCAGGTGGGGCCGATGGCCGCACCCATAATAACTGCTGGCCGCCTGTAGCGGCGCAGAGTTCTTGACAACCGCACGTTTTTTCCGTCTCAGGGCTGCGAGGAGGACACCCTGAGGGCCACAGCCGCCTCCCTGATGGGGGAACCTACCTCTGCTCTGGGACCCACGGGGACCCTCATACCTGAGGATGCTCGTGTGCTAGAGAGAGAGCGGAAACGACTGCAGGGACGGTGGGGACTGCTGCAGACAGCAGGTAGCGACCTGCCGCACTCACTATACACTCAACGGAAATGAATTGAACCATGACCCATACTTATGTGTGTTTCTGTCAACAGTTGCAGCTCAAGACAAGAACTGATGAAAAATGTGTACATGATTCTGGATTTTATACCTTTCATACTGTCTTTTTTTTTTTTTTTTTTTTATAATGTCACTGATTTGTAACAATGAATAAATAATAAAATAAAGGACCATGTCTCTGTTCATAATGATGATAACTAATGATTTTTCTGAGCATTTCAAAGCAAAAATATGGCAGTTTGGAGACCTTTTCTATTATGGTGCGTGTTGTGGAATGCTTCCTGTGTTTATCACTGTACATACTGTCATTTTACATGCAGTGACTACTGAGAGAATGCAGAATATGACTGGCTGCCTGCATAAATGACTTAATTACTTCTGAAGCTTTTTTTATACAGTTTATGATATGAGCAATGATTAGGGTGAAAAAAGATGTTAATAAAACAGACCCACTGTAATAATATACAATGTATTAAATCGTTTGTTTATTTATTTCTTAATCCTACACACAGTTTTGAAATGAAAGGGTTTCTGTTGCACCAACCTACAGGGATTTGAATCCTTCACGTCAATTACTAGCCTGTAATAAACGTCTCCAGGAACAGAACTGGGAATCCGGGTCCTGGGTGGGCGGGGCTTCCAAACAGGCCACGCCCCTTTCCACAGAACCACCGCGTTCCATTCGAACAAGCCCGCAGCTTCTGGGTTAAATCCCACCCCGACATCCCACCGTCGATGGGCGCTGTGGCGCATCTCGGCGGCTCCCGCCCGGGAGAAGGGAGCAGAAGCTGCGGCTGGCGGTCGGCATGTCCGCGGCTCCGGGCAGGGCGAAGAAGGACGAGTCGTTCCTGGGCAGACTGGGCGGGACGCTGGTGCGCAAGAAGAAGGCCAGGGAAGGTAGACCGGTCTCCGCCTTTTTGTCTGGTTCTGCTACTGTCCATGGTGCTGCAGTCTTTATTGTCCCCGGTCATTGCGAATCTGCGAACAAAACCAGTGGATGGTGCTTAAATGGATCTTTCATTAACAGTCACAATACACAAAGTTCCAGGAAAATTCATAATTGTACCATAATCATAATTGTAGGGTTTGGTTTATTTTAGATCGTTAGAAAGTTTGGTAAAGCATTCCACACGTCCTGGTACAACAAACAGGACTAGATAAGAGGCAAGGTTATTACTATATATACCACTTAAGAGGATTACGGGGCAGATGAAATCCTTTACTATTTTAGGTCCCCCAGAACGCCCCCCCTTCACACCACTGTTCTGTGTGAACAGCTGCTGCCTTTGTGTGTGTTTCACCACAAGTGTGAACCGGGGTGTAAAAAATAGCTTTCGAGCGGCGGAAAAGAAGCGGTAAGTAATGAGTCCCCAGATAAGCTGGGAGGAAGTGTGTGTGTGTGTGTGTGTGTGTGTGTGTGAGTGTGTGTGTGTGTATGTATGTCGCCGGGGCCCAGCGGGCCGCCGATAACTGAACGTGTCCGGGCACAAAGTCACTGTCTTTGTCATTTTGACACTACTCAGTACTCAGCTGACCTCCAGTGTCACAGTAAGGCTCTGACCTTCAGCTTGAACAAAAGTAAGTGTTTAGTTCTTTTCCCAGAATTTAATGATGGAATCGATAGATGTCTTATCGCATCATGTAATATATAAATATTCCACACCCACACTGTAAAAAGTGATCAATAATTAGTATAATTTGTACTACTGCAATGTTACTGAATATAAGTAATATCGGAATATACTGTATTGACTGGTATATAAACTGGTATTATACATAGAATTATAGCAAATACTTTCTATACAGAATTATTGTTATAATTTGAATTTTGTATTCATGCATTTGCGTATCATTGAAGAATGACATTTACATTTATGGCATTTGGCAGACGCCCTTATCCAGAGCGACTTACAACGTGCTTTCAAGTTACCATCGATGAAGAGATCAATTCCGGTTCACTAGGACCCCAACTATGAATACATCTATTTAATTCACTCTGTTGTAGATTCTGTACACAAAGTTCGACAATAAGAAAATTACAATTTAATCTAAATATTCTTTAAAGAGGTCTTGAGCTGTCGTTTGAAGGTGCTCAGTGACTGAGCTGTTCTGACCTCGAGGGGAAGTTCATTCCACCACCGAGGGGCCAAGACGGAGAAGAGTCTAGATGAGTGTCTTCCTTTTACCTTCAGAGATGGAGGGACCAGGCGAGCAGTACTGGAGGCTCGGATTAAACGAGGTGCAGTGTGAGGTGTAATAAGGGCTGTGAGGTAGGATGGTGCTGCTCCATGTTTGGCTTTGTAGGCCAGCATCAGTATTTTGAACCTGATGCGTGCAGCTACTGGGAGCCAGTGGAGGGAACGTAGCAGAGGGGTGGTGTGGGAGAATTTGGGACGGTTGAAGATCAGTCGTGCTGCTGCATTTTGTATTAGTTGTAGAGGTCAGATGGTACATAGTGGTAGACCAGCTAGAAGGGAGTTACAGTAGTCCAGTCGTGAGATTACTAGGGACTGAACCAGTAGTTGGGTGGCCTGGGTTGACAGATAAGGGCGGATTCGTCTGATATTGTAGAGAAGGAATCTACATGAGCGGGAAAGGTTGCTGATGTGAGTTGAGAAGGAGAGTTGGTTGTCTATTGTTACTCCAAGGTTGCGGGCTGTTGCAGAAGGAGAGAGCTGCGAGTTGTCCAGGTAAATAGCAAGATCCTGATGTGGTGAAGAATCTGCTGGAATGAATATTAGTTCAGTTTTGGTGGGATTGAGTTGGAGGTGATGGGCTGCCATCCAAGACGAGATGTCTGTTAGACATTCAGAGATTTTGGAAGCAGCATGAAGATCAGAGGGAGGAAAGGAGAAGACGAGTTGTGTGTCATCAGCATAGCAGTGGTAGGATAATCCATGTGAGGAAATGACCTCACCAAGTGATCTCGTGTAGAGGGAGAAAAGGAGAGGACCTAGCACTGAGCCTTGAGGGACACCAGTGGAGAGTCTACGTGAGGTAGAGGTGGATCCTTTCCAAGTCACTTGGTAAGATCGCTCATCAAGGTAGGAAGCAAACCACTGCCATGCTGAGCCCCGAATTCCAAGCCTCTTCAGGATTGACAAGAGAGTCTTGTGGTTAACGGTGTCAAATGCAGCAGATAGGTCGAGGAGAATAAGAACTGATGACAGTTTTGCCAATCTTGCTGCATGTAGCTGCTCGGTAACCGCCAAAAGGGCAGTCTCGGTGGAATGAGCTGTTCTGAAGCCAGACTGGTTAGGATCCAGGAGGTTGTTCTGTGATAAATGGAGTGATAGCTGGTTGTAGACACAGCGCTCAAGGATTTTGGATAGAAATGAGAGGAGGGAAACTGGTCTGTAATTGTTAATGTCTGTAGGGTCAGCAGTGGGTTTCTTTAGGATTGGAAGAACCCTGGCTGTTTTGAAGGCGGATGGTACGTGGCCAGATGAGATTGAGCTGTTTACGATATAAGAAATGAAAGGGATGAGGTCAGGGGAGATAGTTTGAAACATTGCAGAAGGTATTGGATCTAGTGGACAGGTGGTTGGGTTGCCTGTGGATATAATCTGAATGATTTCATCAGATGTGATCTTAGAAAATTGATTTAGAGTAGTTGTCAAATTTTCAGAAGGAAGAGTAGGATTAGTGGTGGAGAATGTCTCACAGATTTTTTCAATCTTCCCTGTGAAGAAGTTGGCAAAATCATCAGCTGTTCATGAAGTTGGGGCAAGGGGAGTCGGAGGGTTGAGTAGGGATAAGAAGATGTTGTGGAGTTTTTGAGGGTTGTGGGCAGAGGCTTCTAGTTTTGCTTTGTAGAAAGCAGTTTTAGCAGCAGTGAGGTTAGTAGAAAATTTGCGCAGAAGATTCTGGTAATCCAGTAGGTCTGAGTCAAGTTGAGATTTCTTGTATTTTCTCTCCGCTGCTCGAAGAACTCTTCGATTGCTACGCAATGTATCGGAGAGCCAGGGCGCAGGGGGAGAAGTCCTTTTGGGTTTAGTTGATATAGGACAGAGTTGATCAATGGAAAGGGAAAGTGAGGTGAGGAGAGAGTTAGTAGCGGTCTCTAGTGGTAAGGAGAGGAATGAGTCAGAGGTTGGGAGATGTGAAAGAATGCAGGAAGATACAGATGAAGGTGAGACAGTGTGAAGGTTTTGTCTAATGAAGGATGGACGGGGGACAGTTGTGGATCCTGTAGGTACAGTGAGTGTAAAGGTCAGGAAGTGGTGGTCAGAGATGTGAAGGGGAGTGGAAGAAAGGTCAGAAGTTGGAGAAGGACGACTGAAGACCAGGTCCAAGACATTCCCTCCTTTGTGTGTGGGAGAGATGTTGATGTTGGTCAAGGAAAAAGAGTGGAGAAGGGGAAGAAGGCAGGATGATTGGAGCTGGGCTGATGGAAGGTTGAAGTCACCAAGGATAGTTAGGGGGGAATGAAAATAAACAAAGATTCTATGGGATGAATATGCCTTGTTGGGTTCTCCGTAGCCAAGGTTAGAGGTCAAGAGAGAGTAATCTTGGTGGAGAGGATGCATCAGGCGCTCTGTTACCAGCTGCAGTTCACAGCCCAGCCTCTGAATGAATGAATGAATGAATGAATGAATGGTCAGCTTGATGAACTCCTTTTTTTCCCTCATAAACAAGAACTATAAGTTAGCTGGTAGTCAACAAGTTCTAACACTGGAAACAATTCCGCTTCCAGAATTCCAGAAGAAGCAAATATCATTAACTGAGGTCACTACACACCCAGTCCATAAATAGCTACTGCTTCACACACACACACACACACACACACACACACACACACACACACACACACACACATATTAGTCACCTATATCCAAAACATCTCGTAGCATCTTGTAGCTTGTCAGACAAAGTATTGTCAACCAAGGCAGTGGGAAGTATAGGTCTCATATCTGTAACTTGTTGGGGTGTGATCAGCTGAGCAGAACCCTTGGGAGATGTGAGGCGTGGCCTCTGCAGTCAGACGTGAACACAGCTTCCCAGGATGGCTGCTGAGGTTCTTGCCAGTAGATTTATGCCACCGATCTGAAGAGGAGAGGTCTGATTGGTCCATTCAGCAGTGCCGATCTTTTTAGATCATATATATATATATGTGTGTGTGTATTTGGTGATTCAGCGAGTCCCCAATGCAGCAGCATTTAAATTGAAGTGCCGTAGTTCTGATTTAGTAAACACATTTCCAGTAGGGTGTAGTCTGCGTCCCTCCGTACCTGAGGTGGGTGCGGGGGGGGAGACGTACCTCCGCCCGGTTCCACGGCTCCTCTTCCTCCGCTCTGCTCTGTAACAGGAGATCTCAGGCTGGGGGGACATGAGGGGGTTGTGGCTGAGACAGAAATAACACGTGATGACGCTGGTACCACCACACGCGCACACACACACACGCACACGCCGTATTTTAGTGGGCCGCGGTCAGTCGGCGTGCGGAGCTGCAGGGTTGTGGACATGGCCGGCCTGCTGTGTGGGACGAAGCGAAAGAAACAAGGTAGAGTGGCAGGGTGCTGGGAAGACGCCGCTGATGCATGTGGGACTCTTTGGCTCCAGGATATATGGGATGCAGTCCTGGGGTGTGCGTTCTGATTGTTATCTGATATACAATTTAAATTGCGGAAGTGGAAGGGGAAATTTATGCTGTTATTATAATAATAATTATTATTATTGTTGTATTAATGTCTGTTGCTGGCAATGTGGTGCTTAGGGCTCCTCAGCAGCAGCCATATCCCTATAATGCACTCTGAGCAGTGCTGCAGTCTCGCAGGAAGGCCAGTAATTATGAAGGAAATGCTGATGTTGGCTGAGATTTGTCACGGTGGGATTAACATCTGGACTCGCCGCACATCGGCGAGGAAGTAGATGTGTTCCGGTTCTAATGCCTCCTGTCTGCCTTCGAATCTGAATTTGGATCTCCGGGCGGCGCTGGGATATTTTGAGTTGGTGGATATTTAGGGCTTTACTGCATGGCAGATTCCTTCACATAGTCTCAGTTCCTCATATCTGTGAGGTCACAAGTCACAGAGTGATGGCAATCTGTCTGGGTGGTGCTGCCCATGCAACTGTGATCTCCGGCGTGTGACTAACTCTGTGGGAGGGCGGGTGTGTCTCCGAAGTCCTGGGTGGAGAGTTATGGTCCCTGGAGGAAATGGAGAGTTGGGAGGAGTCATGGTTTTTTGTGAAGATGTTCCACACTACTGCCTGATTACACCAGAGATGCTGTGCATAGTCAGTAAGAAAATAAAAGAAAAGGAGTGTGGAGTTAGGAAGTTTCAAAAACTGATGGTCCATCTACATCTTTATCATTGTCACTGCACAATTTATCATTAGACATCATAATAAAAGCAGCATGTCATATAAAGATGGATCTCCACCACCTGGCGTGTTTGATAACTGTTGGTGAAGAACATCCTCCCGGACAAGAGTGTCAGCTTATTTTTAAATATTAATGTAGATTTGGTGTAATTTTAATGCAAATAGTCTAGTGTTCATATGGCACAATTAGACATTGTTAGAATTTTCAGCAATAAAAGCCTTCAGATCGACAGAAGAGATGCACAGAAGAACATCTAGTTCTTTACTTTTTCCCATTTTGTTAGTCACATGAATGAATGAATGAATGAATGAATGAACGAATGAATGGCAAAGTCACATGAATGAATGAATGGCAGCTAAATAAAGGAACAGAAAGTATTTAAATCAAATTGAACCCAACATTACAATAGATAAAACTGTACATCATTTAACAAATTTACTAAGTGCTCTTTAGGTGACCATCACCATTCTTCACCTAGTTTCTTTACTCAGTTGATTGACAGCCGTTAAAAGCACAAGGTTATTTAGATAAAATGTCACCTGAGCTCCTCATTAAAAAAAATTACTCCATAATAAGACGAGTGTCATATCCTTACATGATGTTGTGGTGTTTTTGAACAGTGAGCGACCTTCAGGAAGAAGGCAAGAATGCCATCATCGCCTCCCTCCAGCCCTCCAGTGCAGAACTCCTCCCAGAGGACATGTTGCTTGGTAACCAGTCCTCTCACCATCAATCAGCCTCAACCAATCAGCCACCCTCCTGCCAGCTTCACTGGATTTATCCCAGCACAGAGGAGCATGATTCATTTGGACGTTTTCTGTGTAAAAGCCCAGGCCACGGCTGGACAGTTGAATTTTTAACCTGTACAAACCGCACTACCAAGGCCCCGTTTTCATTGGTTGAGAGGGTGGGGTGGCGTTGATGTCACAGAGGGATGGGAATTTGTGTGACATCCTATAACATTTCTTCCCTGTTGGCTCTCACACAGAGGAGAATGCAGAAAGGACCATGCTGGACCCCACCTCACGGGACAACCCGAAGTTTAAAGAGCTTCAGAGGGTACGTGCCAAATTCCCCATCGCGTGCCAAACACCGATGACCATAAACTGAAAATCTTTCAGGGATGTAAAGACGACCAGATGATGAGGTGCACATCCTTATGCTTCCTGCCAGTCTTGGAGGGGCGTGAGAAGGAGTTTGGGGGGCAGATGTAGGCCCGACTGGATGAAAGGTGGACGGGTGGTGGAATCAGTATCACGATCCAGCATGTGGTTGCAGGTTCTGATCGACTGGATCAATAATGAACTGGAGGAGGAGCGAATCATTGTGAAAGACCTGGAGGAGGATCTCTATGATGGACAGGTGCTGCAGAAGTTATTTGGTATGTTAACCGCTAACTCTACACTGAAAAAAGTAGCTGTTGTTTGTTTAATTAGTAGGTAAAAAAATGATTATTTTGCTCCTTTTTATGCTTATAATATTATATAATATAATAATTTATGCTTAATGCTACTGAAAACAGGTTTGTGTGGTTTATTTACATTACGCCAATGCTGAAATATTAGGTGTGACTGTGTTTTCTTTTTTCAGTGCAGCACAGATTATAGCACTGGTTAAATAACCTCGTACCTGTGTTGACAGAGAAGCTGTCTGGGCGGAAGCTGAACGTGGCCGAGGTGACACAGTCAGAGATTGGGCAGAAACAGAAGCTCCAGACGGTGCTGGAGGCTGTGAATGAGATGCTCAGGCCTCAGGGCTGGTCCGTCGAATGGGGAGTGGATTGTGAGTCTTGACACTTACACACACACACACACACACACACACACACACACACACACACGCCCTCACTGTTGAACACACACCTTCCAATTATTCCACCGTGCCCTTTCCGTTCTGTCAACCTTACTAACAGTAACAGTGCAGCATCACAAGCCACCTTTCCTGTACAGACTTGCACAAAACTAAAGCAATATGTTCGAAATGAAATAAGTCATTCCAGGAATTTCTATCAATTTTTCCTGGGATTTTTCTATTGGAGCAATTATTTCTAATAGATGGTGATACAGAAGGTGATACAGGCTAAAAGTCCCTTCAGAGCGATAGTTGATCTGATAGTCTGGGAGGTTATAGTCTGACGCTGAGCGATGTATTTTTTGTATGTATATCTTTATTGTATATCATATGACATCTAAATGCAAAAAAAAGTGTGTGTGTGTGTTCGTTTGTTTTTTGCATATTTTCTATTTACAATTTGAACTATTATAAAATGAATGGAAACACAACTACTGGCTGACAAAGATGTCATTGGCCGAGCCAGCGGTTTTAGTCATATTAGCTTATGCTACACATACATGATGTAAGAACACACACACACACACACACATGCATACATATGTCTTACTTGGGTTTACATACACTACCACACATACACATTATGTAAATGTTCACCATCTAAAATTCCTATTTACATAGGTGATGCGCACTCTGCACAGGCCCCATGTACACTGCCAGTCAAAAGTCTGTGGCTGTTATGGACACTAAGATGGAGGCCATTTAGAATCCAATGCAAAAAAAACATATTTTGTATTTTTTGTAGCAGGAGAAAGCTAAGTGTCTTTGATGAGTCGCTCTTTTTATCGTCATGGCTGCTTTGTTCACTATTATCATCATCACAAGCAGTTATCATCATTTTTGTTGTTTTGTAAAAAAAATGGAAGTAATCTTTAATCTTGAAAAAGACCCATAAATTGCGTTGTGTAGTTGTGTCCAAATTTTTGGCCGGTCGTGTAGTTTATTATGTGTATAATCAGTGTTATTCTTGTTTTAGCAATTCACTCAAAGAGCCTGGTCGCAATTGTGTATCTGCTGGTGGCGCTGGCCATGCATTTCCAGGCTCCTATCAGACTCCCGGAGCATGTGTCTGTGCAGGTGGTGGTGGTCCGGGTAAGGAAATAACATTTAGAACTTTCAATGGAGGAACCACACCACAGCAAAGAAGGTTGTATGAAATGACTGCAAGTGTACTTTAAACAGAAACGAGAGGGCATGCTGCAGACGTCGCATGTGAGCAAGGAACTGACGACCACAACAGAGTAAGGACCAAAATCCACAGCGCCATCTAGTGGTGGGGAAATTTGTGGGTTTTCATGGCTGAAGTGAATATTATGCACATTCACATGCAATGTTTGGGTCTTTTTCAGGATGATGATTGGGAGATTTGGTGAGTAAAACCTTTTTTTTCCTAGATATGCATTCATATGTGTCTTTGTTGTATTTTTGTGTATATAAGATTTGATTTATATTGAATATTGTCGTTGTTTTGATACTGTTGTGCTTGAGAGACACCATTGGCCGGAATCAAATTCCTTGTATGTGTTCACTCACATACCTGGCCAATAAACACGATTCTGATTCATCAGCAGGATGAATTCTGAACTAATCCACGCATGCTGAAAAGAATGACTGAGCTTCATGTGTCATTTCAGAGAGAGATGCTTTCGACACGTTGCTGGATCACGCACCAGACAAGCTGAACGTGGTGAAGACGGTAAGGACACTTGGCAACTTGATCATAGTTGGAATGGCACTACAGCTAAGAGCTGACTATTCTTTATCTTCCATGCATCGACAAAAAATATATTTTCTCTACGTCCGTCAGTCGCTCATTACCTTCGTGAACAAACACCTGAACAAACTGAACCTGGAGGTGACAGAGCTGGAGTCTCAGGTGACGAGCAAAGTCAAAAAAAGAAGAATCTTGTTCAATCATTCATTCAGTCATCCATTCATTTCACTTTTTCTATTGTGATGTCGCTGTTGTCCAGTTTGCGGACGGTGTGTATCTGGTCTTGCTGATGGGGCTTCTTGAGGACTACTTTGTTCCTCTCTACAACTTCTACCTTACCCCAGAGAGCTTCGAGCAGAAGGTGAGCGCCGTGGTTCTGCTCCTCTGCTATCCCTGGTCTATTTATGCTTCTCAGGCCAATCGTAATTTCACTCTATCCAGTCATTTGAATACTCGGTGAACATAGAACCCGTTCTCATTATGTTCCTTAAGAATGCTGGAACACAGGACCTCAGAAATATATGGAAAACTAACAAAATGTGTCTAAAAATGTTTCCCTGTCTCTCATCAGGTGCACAACGTCGCTTTTGCCTTTGAGCTGATGCAGGATGGGGGCATAAAGAAGCCCAAAGCTCGCCCTGAAGGTAAAGACCTGTACTCCCACGGTCATCCAGCAGGTGGCGCCATTGCCTTACCCTCTTTCTTCAGTCAGCAGGACTAATGCACACAGGTGCTAGAAAGGCCTGGAAGAATCCGAAACGGACATGAAAATAAAGAAAATAAGTGCACCCTCAGCCGCTTTTACGGGGTAAAAGACCTTTGTAAGGTCTGATATGGTGGGGGTATTTCCTATTCCTAAACAGGTGAAGCACTCTTTATGGCACTTCCTGCTTTACCGGTGCAGGAGATCTGCAGTAATAAATTTGGCACAAACCATAACCATAAATGACGCTTCTCAAGTGCAGTGAACAAGAAGTGTATAGACAAAGATCATTTTCAGAAGTCGGACATTTCTGAATTGTAAAATCCTTTTGTAATTGTTGTTTTAAAAATATATTAATAAGGTACTGGGATACTGTATTTCAGATTTTAATGTAATTAATATATTATGTATAATTATAACTATTTTTCAGATTTGTTGGATAATAGTTAAAGCAAGTAATATGTATTAACAGAATGCACTTTTTATTTGTGTTGCAGATGTTGTGAACCTAAACTTGAAGTCCACGCTGAGGGTCTTGTACAACCTCTTCACCAACTACAAGAACTCTGAGTAAGAAGTGGTCTGGAGCGGTGGATCGCCAGGTCAGGCGGCGGAGGGACATCAGGATTACCTTCTTGTTGTCGGGGAGACCAGAGGGGAAGCCGGATCACCTGAAGAATATATTTTATGCAAATTGTTTTATGCAAATGGTCCCTTCGGCTTGGGATGCCTGCCATGGAGTGTTATGACCTCAAAACACTCAGCAGAATTACAACAGTCATTATTTAAAATATAAAATCTAACTTTTTTTTTCACATGCTGACCTTACATCATGCACGTCGGTTTTCGACTGCCTTGAGATACGGATCAACAGATAACTGGACCCGTCTGACATTATAACTATTATTAATTATCACTAACTACTCTGCTTATTGCCATGTTCTAAGTGCCATCCAGGCAGGCATGTGTTATGTCATTGTTAATGGATACCTGCAGTGTTAGATTTCATTATGTCCCGATCACATGATGATCAATATGATGATATGCCGACACTATTGTAATTTCTTTCGTTAATAGGACACTAAAAATGTTCATGTCAAGAGATATATAGCGACCACCTGGGTGCTGTGTGTGTGTGTGTGTGTGTGTATACAGAGCGACCACCTGAGTGTAAAACACAAATCTGTGTCTGCGTAATAAATGTAAGTTTGCTTGTTATCTTGGCGAATTAAACAGCTGCCAGTGTCTGTCTGGGCGTCTCTAATGGCAAAAGAATGAATAAATAAATCTTGTAAACCAGCCAGAGTTGTTTATTTCCACCGAACAAGCTGCCTTGTGTTTTCTTGGCCACTGAGAGGCTGCAGAGCGAATGTAATTCCCACGGCTTAAGTTTAGATTTCAAGTATGAACACTGTTTATTTTAAGGCTTTGTCTAGCATTTAGAATAGCGGCCGCTTATTTCCCTGGTTACCATGGTTACGCTCTACCCAAATTACTGTGAGCTTCTTGCATGTTTCCTTTTTTTTTTTTTTTTTTTTGGTGATGGACAGAGAGGGAGGGAGGGATGGAAATGTGTCTCTTCTGTACAGAAGACAAGAGAAGGACGAGTGTCCCTTGGGTTTCGGATTAAGGTGTGTCAAGTGTCCTCCTTCCTCCCACACTTGACCTTTCGCTACCTGACCTGCTTCTTTAAATCATTTTGTATTTTCTCATGTTGTTCTTTCAAGTGAGCTATTAGTGTGTAGAAATCCACATAAGATACGAGTGCACGCGCCCACGTCTCCAGCGGAAAAGGGAAGTAGCTCGCACACTTCCTGTCTGGGCTTGACACTGCCACTTGTTCAGCATGCGTGCATGAGCAGATACATTTTCATTTGATCTCAGGTCCTTGTCAACTTCTTTCCTGCCTCTTGTGTAACAGGCAGTTGTCAGACTGCGTTTCTCCGCTCTGTGCAGTCGTGCAGACGTGGCGTCGAGGAGGGAACTGGCTGCTGCGGGAGAGGTGGGCAGATGCGTTAAGACGGCTGCTGCGTGTTGGTGTAAAGCGGAAAGGACTGACACTCATGCCCCACAGACACCAACAACACATCTCTCTCACTCTCACACACACACACACTCACGCACAAGGGGAAGTTGTAGGTCAGTGCAGGTCTACCATCACACCACATTTCATTTCCAAAAAATTGAACTGACGCTGTGACTCTTATTCCCGAAGCGTCAGATGGAGGCCAGCGTCGACCAATGGGACGAGGGGGGCTTCCAGGGTAAGTGGGCGTGTGGCTGTCGAGGCTCGCTGACGGGCGGCTTCCTGTCTCTTTAAAAGCTTTTCTCTACGCAGGCGAGAGGAGAAAGGTCATTCAGCCGGCGTCTCTAAAAGACCCGAAGCTCAAGAGTCTCAAAGAGGTGAGAGGGGGTCCCGTCCAATCCCGTTGTCCTCGATCGCCCAAACCAAACCCGTCCTCAGTGCCCACCGGCAGTCCGGGCGGGTCTGCTGGGAGTCGGGACCGGACAAAACTTTTATTGGATGGGGGACCCTGCAGCCTGGGAGGGAGCGACTGTGTCCTTCATGGTATTTCAGCATTACTGACCACTTCTGCAGCAATGTACTGACCGGTCGCTTCTAAACATACTGGCATTGGCTGAAGATCCTTCCACTGAAGTTCCACTGAAGATCCTTTTAAGAGGGGGGCATGAAGGGGTGAAACAACTGAGAAATATTCAAACAAAACAGTAAATATCAAACCGCCGGTGCTGGTTTTCAGCGAAATCACACTTAGCTGTTCACACTTAGCGCATGCCGTTTAGTGTGAATCCCCTATGTTGCATCTGACGTGACGCGATTGCCGTTTTTATGTCATCGTTCATGCCGTTCATTCGGCTGGTCCCACATCTTGACCGTTCTCCATTCTCTATTTCACCATCTGGAAGTGAAAATCCCTTTCTGACCAGTTTCATCTGTATTGAGTCATGCGTCCACTTGACATTGTGCGTTGCCAATTTCTGAATCCTGCCAAGAACGATCTTCTTTGCGTCTGACAAGGCACGCCCTCATTCTGGCAAGTTTGCGGTGAGCTGTGGGAGGTTTTGTGTGTCCTTCAGGTGCTGGTCGACTGGATTAATGCCACCCTGAAGCAGGAGCACATTGTGGTGCTGAGCCTTGAGGAGGATCTCTACGATGGCCTGGTGTTGCATCACCTCTTAGGTGTGTTTTTGGGTCTTTGTGGGTTTCTTGTTCACCTGTGTTTATTTCCATTTTTTTTTTTTGGTCTCCAGCACATGTGAATGTGTCTCGAATCTCAGGCAGGTTGGCCCTGGTTCACCTGCCGGTGGAGGAGATCGCCTTGACCTCAGCTGCTCAGGTTCGAAAGCTGGAGGTCGTCTTAGAGAGCCTGAACCAGAGACTGGGAGTCGACGAAGAGACGGCCAAGTGGAGCGTCTCATGTGAGGAGAAGTTCTGATGGAATTTAGAATATGCTTTTTCTTGGGGTTCTGTGGCAACCTCAAAAAAAAAAAAAAAAGACTTGGGTTGATTGCAGAGAATTGCATGGCTGCTGCACTCAGAGCTGATCCTTATCATGTTCTCCAGTGATTCACGGTAAAGACCTGCTGGCCACTCTTCATTTGCTGGTTGCTATGGTGAAGATGTTCCAGCCTGACCTGGACCTGCCCCGGAACGTCAGCGTTGAGGTGGTTTGGCTTGAGGTGTGTCCAGCATCTTAAACCTTGTGATTTTTGTATGTCTGAATGTGAAGGTGTGCGTGATGTGTACTAACTGTGGTTGTTCCGGTATCCTTCTGCATACAAAAAAAACTAAAGAACGTGCTAGAACGTTGACCCAAGCATCTAATGCTCATTTGCGCAGGTCAACAGAAGTGGGATTAAATCGGAGAAGGAGATCGAGCCAATCACAGATAATGCCAGGTAGATCAAACTTCACCCTTCTTGCCGTTTTAATGGCAATCTGGCCTGTCAGACTAATCTGTGCTTCATTTTAACAGCGGTTTGCCCGGGAGCTCCTCAGAAAGTAAGTGACACCTTCGAGCTGCCGTTAACTGAATGTATCCGAACTCTGCTGCGATAAGATAGGGAGGACGTGTCCAGGAGTTAATCCTGTCTTTGTGCACCAGTGTGTGGTTCGTTTTAGTGAATCACTTGTTAGTCGTTCGCAACAAGTTGGGGGTTCAGGTTAATTGGTTGTGGACAATTTAAAAAAAAAGAAAAGAAAAGAACTGAGCTTTTCTGTGCAGAGATGGATGCCATTGAAGAGCTGCTACAGCTGGAGCCACAGAAGATCTCCGCATTCAAACAGGTAATGGAAAAGCAGGAAGTGAAGCTAGTGTGGAAAATGAATCGAAAGTCATTTTTTATTTAAACCACTGCTCCCGATAGGCCATCCTCCACTTTGTGAACAAGAATGTGGCATCCCTGGGCCTGCAGGTGACAGAGCTTGATAAACAGGTACGGCACTATATGAGATGTAGCTCACGCGGAGTGTTCGCTAATGTCACACAACACGTTTTCTAGACTAACAGAAATACACAGATCCAAAGAACAAAAAGCTGTTTGATCTTTAATCATGTTATCTTAAACTAATTTTTAAAAAAGGCAGGAGCCTGCAGGCACGATTGACAGCTCTGACATGCCATATTTCTTTATTGTGGACGATTTAAAGCCCCTTCTGTGAAAACCACTTAGGGTGTAGTTCTCTACACTCCTAATGCCACTTGTGTACAGAGTATGTCATTGGGCGTCACACAGTCATGACCACGCCCACTACCAACACCGGGTGTGAACTAATGAATGTGACATTAGCGAACATGCGCCCACATCTTACGGACACACCTTTTCATTCAACGTGTTATCTTTATTTTCATGACCATTTACGTTGGTAGATTCTCACTGAAGGCATCAAAACTATGAATGAACACATGTGGAGTTCTGTACTTAACAAAAAAAGGTGAAATAAGTGAAAACATGTTTTATATTCTACTTTCTTTGCTCTGATTACTGCTTTGAACACTCTTGGCATTCTCTCGATGAGCTTCAAGAGGTCGTCACCCGAAATGCTTCTCCAACAGTCTTGAAGGAGTTCCCAGAGGTGTTTAGCACTTGTTGGCCCCTTTTCCTTCACTCTGTGGTCCAGCTCACCCCAAACCATCTCGACTGGGTTCAGGTCCGGTGACTGTGGAGGCCAGGTCTCCACTTTTTGTTAAGTACATAACTCCACATGTGTTCATTCATAGTTTTGATGCCTTCAGTGAGAATCTACCAACGTAAATGCTCATGAAGAAAACACATTGAATGAGAAGATGTGTCCAAACTTTTGGCCTGTACTGTACTCCCAAAAGAGACCTTTCATATTCCATGGCCATCCCCTCTTCAGTTTGCAGATGGAGTCATTCTGCTGCTGCTGATTGGGCAGCTGGAGGGATTTTACATCCCCCTGTATGAGTTCGTCCTTGCCCCTACATCCAGCTCGGAGATGGTACGCATTAAAAACACATTTTAGGTGGATGTGAGCACTGTCATATTCATTTAGTCTAATGGTGCCTCCCAGGTAAACACACAAAGGTGATCCAATGGACACATTTTGCACAGTGTAATGTAAAAAGAAAAAGAAGAAAACACTGATATACTGTATTAATGGTTTCATTTTTATTAGAATGTTTTTTTTTCCTCTGGAAATAAAATCTGCTGGGCAACTCACAATGAGCTGTAATCGTAGGCGAATGGGCAGGAACAGATTGCTTCAGATATACAGACATCTGTTCAATCTCTCTTCAGATACAGTATGAAGTCAGAGGATCTTTGATCCCCATGTTTATTACACTGTCTATTTGCAACCAAGATTACAATTTTTGCACTCTGTGATGGGTGCGAGGACACAGGTTCATTCCAGGTGCTTCTGTTTAAGACCCTTTTCACACTTCAGGCTTTGAGGAAATATAAAAGATCAAATATGATTTATTTCGGTTATCCAATGACCTCATGTTTCTCAAAGTTGCTAAAATGTATAGCAAGCCACTGCATTGAGACTGCTGGAAGGGCTCCTCCAGAACCTAAGATCCATAAAAATCCACGTCCTTCATTTTTGCTAGGAACATTTTACCTAAATTAACAGATAAATGCAACAATGTACAATGTACTGATTAGTTATCTTAAAATGGTTAAAGTCTCATTAATTCAGAAATCCAGAACTTTAAGCATGCTGATAAACTACTGAATGTTAAATCTCCCCATGCACCGTTGAGAAAATATGTCTTTGCAAGATTTCCTCGTTAATTCACATTTCAGAAATATACCCACCCTGAGTGATTCTTTAAATGCTCATATCCAAAGTAATGTCAATCAGTTGTGTTGTCCTCAACAGTGTCTGTTTAGAGAGCCTGAGGGTGGTGTCTGAATGAATAGTGTATGCAATTAAGCTTTTCTCAATGACATTTTCTGTCTCTGGTCGATAGCTACGAAATGTCACCCTGGCTCTGGACATCCTTGGTGACCGGGAAGTCCCTCTGGAAGACGTTGCTGCCGAAGGTGAGAAAGCTATCACTCGAGTCAGCCTGAAGCTGGTTCGTTAAAGCCCACTACCCACTGTGTTCAGGAAATGTCATGCTAAATTAATGGAGACTGAGGAGATTGGTACGTACCAACTGAGATGGTCTGCATACGAATGCGCCAGGAAGGATTGCATTAGGTAGCAACGTGAATCCGAAATCAGACAGGTCTGAATGACTCTCAATTCCAGAGGTCATTATTGTCCTCTGAGAGGTGCTCATTTGGGTGAAAGCCCTCAAGGGTGAATCTGTCATTCTGTGGGCGTTCAGCAGAATGGGTGATGAATATGAATTGGCTCTATTTGTATGTTCCGCTTCCCTCAAACATACCACAGCACCCGGCTGATCTAAGAAGCCTTTGCATGGGGAAGATGCTCTTTGTTGGTCTGGTCCAATATCTAGCCCAGCGTGCGGACCCCCAGAGCAACCAACAAACTGAATTCTTTCATTTGGCATCATTTTAATTACCAAAACCCCACGTAATAAATGAAAATCCCAATGATGGTACATTCAATTAGCACCCAACAAAGCTTTTGATTTTAATCAGACCTGTATTGTATTACATCAACTGTGGCATTCGCTTGAGGCATGAGGCTGAGGACATTGCCTTTGCTCTCTTATCTCTTCAGCTATTGTGTCCCAGGATATGAAGGCCACACTGAGGGTGCTCTACGCCTTGTTCAAGAAGCACAAGAGCAAATGAGACCGGAGGAGACCTAGAGAGGAGCTGTGGATGGAGACTGCCTCTGCAGAATCCTTTCATCCCCATGAAATGTTCTTTCTTTTGGCACTTGCAAAGACAACACCATCAAAGGAGAGACAGATGACACCAAGGTCTGCAGTCGGGGCAGGACTGTTCCGCCTCTAAACATAAAACGCTGTTTTTAAAAAATACCAGGACTCATGGATCTGAATGATGCTCTATAGAACTGAACAGGTCACACTTTGCATAAGAAAGCAGACTGAAATCTTGCTCGCTTTATTATGTCTCTTCTCTTGCTTTTTTGTGAGTAGAACGAGGTAAGGTTCCATAATCAGTGCACCAACTAGCCAGATAATATGGCTGGATGTACAAATTCACTTAGATGAAGGCTGGAAGTAAATATCAGGGCACAATTTTCCATCTATTTCTGTAAAACCCGAGGACACCTGACCTTACAGTAGCAAACAAGCCCCATGGTTAGTGCATAGCCGTGCACTTAGCACCAGATCGAAAATATACCTGGTAGTGTCTGTTTTTAAGTGTCTTCATTTACGCATTAAAGTAAAAGTTAGATCATTTCACCTCATCACGTTTTTGAAACATGATAAAATCATGTACTAAATATAGAAAATTATGCATAAGAGGTTCATCATGTCAAGTGTGACACTTGAATTGCTTATATCTGGCTCTATCTGCACCTTCACACCTTTTCCATGATCCTACATCCTTCATGAATGCCGGTTTCACAGTCTTTTTTTTTTTTGGTATAATGTTTTTATCCAAAGGCAACTTGCATTCAGTAGAAATATTTAGTAAAGTACAGATACACACTATAGTGTGTATAGTGTATAAACTATTTAACTACAGAAAAGATTTATATTTGCTTTGCTGCAGTCCATCACAGGCTCTCTTACATTCCAGTACTTGACCAAAATAACGTGACACGGAAACGCTACATTAACACGGGTGATCGCTCGGCACTGAAATGTTGTCTTAAGGCTACAGCCGATTTCGATACGCTTATGATAATTGGAGCTCAATTAATTCGAGGAGGATTTGCAGCGCGGCTTGATTGCGTCCCTCTTAATGAATAGCTACACAATGTGCCACTTTAAAATGAACCCACACTGGCATCAGCGGAGCCGTTGTTCCTGTGATTAGACGTTAGGCGAAAACAGAACATAAGTGCAATTACGCTATTGTGTCATTCTGGCTGCAACAAAGCTTGCGATTATCTGAAAAAAAAGAGCGTAACACTCTGAAAAATAGCATCACTGATATAACAGTAGAATTTTATCAACCATTCCATTTTTATTTCTAACGCTTTGATAAAGTTGTCTGGCTGTAATACCCCAAGAATTGCAAAAAGGCTTTCCTACACCGGCACCTTAATGAAATTCAAGATCCTACCAGGAAATGGACGTGATTGGAGACAGAGGATGAAATTAAGGATCTAAAGGGGGCTCTTGGTACTCGAACACCGCCGACAGGGAGAAGCCCGAAAGACGGTCTAATTAGTTTACGAGTGCCCGTGGCTCTCCATCTCCTCCCATGGCCATCACTCCAGGCAGGGAGAAGGAGTGCGTGGGACTCCGTGACGACGAGGATGATGGGGGTAATCGGAAATGAACTCAAGCCGCAGAGTCGAGTTGGTAACGCTTGTGAGGAAATGGGAAAGTGTAAGATCGGACGGTTAATGGAGAAGAAGAGGAAGGCGCGGCTCGGACGGGGGAGGTTGGGAGGCGAGCTCAGCCCCCGAGAGCCTGGAAAAGATGCTCTCATTAAAGGTTCAAATTTGTCAAGGGACATCCGGACTGCCGACCCCTTCTGTATCTCAGCAATTCCTGCCGGGTGCTGATGGAGTCTAGTTAGAACGTGTCCCTGATTCAGCATCTGGCCCTGTCAGTGCCTGCCTGCAAGTGGTGCGCTGCTCCGCTCTTTTGTCAGCTGTGCCTTAATGATGTGTCAGGGCCCGACTCAGAACCCGGTGGCTCTGAGTGTCAGATGAGGGCCCCGAGTCGGGCGTGCCGCATCAGAGACGAACATCTGAGAGAAAATCGGTGCAGCTTGGAGAGCCTTTTCAAGCTTCTGAATGAGAGGACAGGCCGTTCTGTTTTGTGTGATGTGTCCTCATTACCTTTCATAGGTCCCTTTCAACGATATCATTATCACAGCATCATGTGTGCAGAGTCCCAGCGCTCCACTGACATTTATTTGCATCTTAGACATGTGTGCTCCTCTCATTAAATCACAGCAAAACAAGGCACAGTATTCCTGTCTTTCTCCATTTCCCCCCAAATTAGATACACTGGGGAGAATCAACTTTAAAGTAATGCTACTATAAAGGAATGTTAACCCCAAAAATCCTGATAGAGTTGAGTCCATACTGAAAACCTTTTTGTTTGAAGAGTTCAACTCAAACATCTGACATCTCCAAGTTCATGCCATTCTAGGTGTCCACACACTGTGAAAAAGCATGCACACTAGGTTACCTGGTTACTTTAAAATGGTCATATGTCTGAGAGAATGGCTGGTGTGGGGGCTAGTGCCCCCTCCTGGGTCAGTCCCCACCCAGTGACCCTAGGATGGGTTCCCCGATCTGAACTCAGCAGTTATAGAATGAGTGGGTGTCGTTATTGGATTTTTTTCTTATTTTCTTATAACCACCCATAAAATGAGCACCACCCAACATAATTCTGAGTAGCCATGACCCGTCAAGGCCTGGTCTCCACTAGACATCTGACGTATGCTCTGGAATCTGCTACCAAGTCAGCAGCAGTTCCTTTAAGCCCTGTAAGTTGCAAGGTGCTGCCTTATTGGAACAGACAGAGGTTTTACATCCCAGGACCAATTTTTGGCAGATCCTGACCACTGTAGATCAGAGCCCACCCACTCCCATTATAATAAGGTAATCCATGATAGTCATGTCTTTAATGGCTGATCAGCGTAAATCTTTCATATTTACTTTACTTTACTATATTTTGCAGACGCTTTTATCCAAAGTGACACCAGCAATTCTCGTTCGATTTCTATAGATTTTGAGTTTAGACAACTAAGAGCCCTGACAAGGCCTAACTTGTCAGAAAAAGAACATGCTCGGAAATTGTTAAGTGCTAGACGAAGAAAAAAATGTTTTATTTATTTTGTGAGGTGTGTATGCATGTGCGTGTGTAAGTGTTAGATTTGTCTGAAATACTTTTGGAATAAGTGGGTTTTCAGCTGTTTATACAGATGACCATGGCTCTGTGAGTGGTTAGTTTTCAAACACGTCTCATCCTTTTCTTTTAACCTGTGTCTGATAATCTAGCCAAAAACTCATTATGCATCCTGCACGTTCATCGTTCATTCGCTCTGTAAAATGCCCTGCAGCACTTCATGCAACAATAATTATATAACAAGCTAATATGAAACAATATCCACCACTGAAACACAATGGAAAAAAATGACCTTTATTTCTCCCTGTTGTGACCATACAAATTAAACAGTTAACAATAAGCTTTAAAACATTTAACTTACAGAAACAGACAGAATGAGCAGTGGGTGTGTGTTCTAAAAGAACACATTACTGTCGTTTTATATAAAGTCGAAATAAATTACCATCCCATCCACCCATCCTTCTGTGTATCCACGAATCTAAAAATCAAGTATTCAACGGTAGCAGTTTACCCAGAATGCATATATCCTCCACGTTATAATGCAAATGCATCTATATTAGCAAATGTTATGAAAAGCTGGAATCCTGCGAATGATACAGGCCATCAGGATGGTATCGCTATGCTTTCACTGGACTTTTTTTGTATTCAGTGTGATGCTTGAACATTTTAACATGCTGGCCTGCCATGTCATTTTGGGCAGCTACCAAACAGAAACAGAATCACAGACAAGCAACACCATCTATATCTCAAATCTTTTTCAAGTTATTAGTTGAACAACTGACATCAGGAAATATCTTTACATTCTCTATTGCTCCTGTGCACACCAAACATTCATGAGGAATGTAATTGTATGTATGTATGTATAATGTGTTTATGTGGATTTTTTATGGCTTCTAAATGTGCCTTACTTGACTAAGCGAAATGAAAAAAGAACAGAATCTTGCATTTTAGTTTAAATTAAGAGTATATTGTAAAGATTGCTCACTTCTCATTGGGACTGCAATAGCAAAATACATGTATAAAAGATTCAATGAAATCTTTTCTTATATTGGCCCAAACTGCTTAAAAATCATTTTCCCTCAAATTCGTAGGGGTAATACTTAGAAATTAGAAATAATGAAATTATAGCAAAAATGATGATTAAAGCCCAGGAAGTGTTGAACACACAGTGCACATATTAACAAAATCTGGAGACAATTTCCTCCCAGTATCCTACCCACGACAATAAGGAGCCACAAGTGACCTCGTCCACGGCCACCGCACTGAGATCCCAATTAAGGCCCCTTTGTGCAACAGTCTCGATTTAAATTGCCTGTCCCTCCCCTCCTCCACCACTGTCAGGTTCCGATTGAAGAGAAAGTGTAATTTCACCTGCACTCCTCTGGTCCCCGCCAATTATTTTAATGTTGGTGATGCCGAGTCTTGGCTGGAGATGCTGGCTCTGTTTTTTTTATTTTTTTTTATGAATAACTGAGATGACTTCTCAGCAGCGATGTTTGAGAGTTATTGCCGATAACAAGGGATCACAACGGCGCACGCCACGAAACGTCTGCTGGAAAGCGATGGATAAAAGACACAGCTTTGATGTCCAAGTCAAATCAAGAAGCAATCACAGAACGTCTGCAGGTTTAGCCGGGTATTTTACATTCAGGATGCTGCTGGATGCCCACTCTACACATGAAACAGACACCCCCGCACCTCACCAGACGCCCATGTTTTTACGGGTGCAACGGCACAGCAGGCCTGCCAGCACCGCTTCAGGACTGATAGCTTGTTAAGAGCTGAGCCTTGGCCTGCCTTAAAGCGATGAAGTCCTCTGCTTGACAATCGGTGTGACCGCTTTCGCCTAGGGATGCACCAATTGCAATTTTCTTGGTCGATTCCATTTTCTAATTTTTCATGATTGTGATTGATTTCGGTTTTTGCCAATACCAATTTTCTTTCTGAAAACAGCAAATACAAATAAAAATCTATTTTTCTTTATTGCAAATGTTTATTTTCATAACAAATATTGTTGAATGCTACAAATTAAAACAAAAATAATAATAATAAATATATAAATACATAAATAACTTTAAATAATAATAGATGCATTAATGACAGAAGTTGAGTGAAGCTGCTTCTTCTGTAACAGATGAATTGCTAAGAAATCTGCAAAAGACCCCCAGTTTCTGTGTGTGTAAAGTTGAATCGTAGTTGGGTCTGTCCAATGAAAACTCACAGTTCACTTTGACACGCGTTTTGCAGCCCGTTTTGAACCTGTTGATCGCATTCTTTAATTAAAACGCCTACAGTTGAACCTACAAGATTAATCTGCACAATCCTCCAGCTCTATGCCCGTGTTGAATACAGCAAACCTCTGCCTTCGACACAATAAACAGCAGTCCGGGTCGCCTGACTTGGACATGGATAGCCAATCCCAGCACGTTTTAATTCATTGTCCCAAGCGTGCATTCGGAAGGACGCTCGGATGTTTCAGTAAGAGCTGGTATCAGTCTCGACAACGGCTTGAATATTCTGTTGCAGTCCAAACGCAGTGGCGCTGCCTCTGAAACAAAAAGCAGCCAGCTATGCGGCAGGTGTTCTGCGAGGGCTTGCAGACACCATGGTCAAAGTTGAAATCTGTGGAACATTGACCTCAGCGCACTGGCACGCATTGATTTAACGGTTCGGTCTGAAAGCAGAGGTACTCTTGCTTTTCGTCTTCCGCTTTATTTCCAAAACTCTTGCACACTAAACTGTGGTTTAAAAACTTTCTCACACAGAAAAGGGGTCTAACGTGTTTCATAACGCTTCATCATCAGGATAAAGATCGTCCGGTTACAATCCCTTTCTTATTGATCAGTGCAGCCCTACTTGCCAACTGCATTTTAGTAGATGATTTTGGATTTGGAGGGTGCACATTATTGCTCTTGGAGTCGCTGAGGGAACAGCACTCTGCCACTTCAGATTTTGGTTAAGGGTGTAATATGTTTTCGAGCAGCCACCACAGATCAGGTACTGACAGTATACTGTTTCATTCACTGACTACCTGTTAATGATTGAATGGCAGAATGTTAAAATATGACCTACAGGCAATATTAGTTCTTCCTTCTTTAAGGCTTGTCACAGTTGACTTAGTAACTGAGTGTCGCCTCCTGAGGTACACAGCAATATTACAAGACACAGTGGACCACTTCTATTTGGGCCTCTGCAACACAATACATATATATCTTTAAAAAAAAACAAACCTTCACATAGTTTTGATTTTTACATTTTTTTCTAAGAATCTTTAAACCTGATTTATGGTGCATTGTTTTCCGGATATTGCTAGAATCTCAGCATTATTCAGATAAGAGTAACCAACCAACAGTTCCGTGACAAAAAACTGTCCATATCTAGTACCTCGCCTTGTGATATAAGAATCCCTGCACGTCCAGTTGATGGCAAGTTTGGTTCACCAGATTCTCAGCCTTTCTTGACAGCTGTTCTCCAACCAGTCAACCATTCAACACCAGAATGTGGTTCCAGACCACCAAAATCTCTCACTGTAATTTGGGACACATATGAATGTTAAATGTGTATTGGTGGTTCTCTATAGTACAGTCATGGCTAAAAGATTTGAGAATGACACAAATACTGGTTTTCACAAAGTTTGCTGCTTCATGGTTTTTCGATCTTTTTGTTGTTTCTGTGGTGTGTTGAAGTATAATTACAAGCATTTTTTAAGTGACAATTACATCAGGTTTATGCAAAGAGTTAATATTTGCAGTGTTGGCCCTTTTTTTAAGACCTCTGAAATTCGCCCTGAAATGCTGTCAATCAACTTCTGTGCCAAATACTGACTGATGGCAACACGCTCCTTCATAATCAGTGCTTGGGGTTTGTCAGAATTTGAGGGTTTTTGTTTGTCTAGCCACTTCTTGGGGATTGACCACAAGTTCTCAGTTGGATTAAGTTCCGGGGAGTTTCCTGTCCTTTCCTTTCCATGGACCCAAAAGTTCAATGTTTTGTTCCCTGAGCCAGTTAGTTATCACTTTGGCCATATAGCACGGTGCTCCATCATGCTGGAAAAGCCATCGTTCTTCACCAAATTGTTCTTGGACGGTTGGGAGAAGTTGCTGTTGGAGGATGTTTTGGTATCATTCTTTATTCATGGCTGTGTTCTTAGTTAAAATTGAGAGTGAGTCCACTCCCTTGGATGAGAAGCTGCCCCACACACGAATGGTCTCAGGATGCTTTACTGTTGGCGCGAGACAGGACTGATGGTAGTGATAATATTTTCTTCTCCGGACAATCATTTTTACAAATGCCCCAAACTATCAGCTTCATCAGAGAAAATGACTTAACCCTCAGCAGTCCAATCCCTGTTCTATTTGCACTCGTCTAAACTCTCACTTGTGTTAACGAGAGGATCACTGAAATGATCTCAGCAGGTCCCTTTGTGGCAGGGCTGAAACGCAGTGGACATGTTTTTTTTTAGATTAAGTTCATTTTCATGGCAAAGAGGGACTTTGCAATTCATCTGATCACTTCATAACATTCTGAAGTATACGGAAATTTCCAGAATAAAAACGGAAGCAGCAAACTTTGTAAAAACCAGTGTTTGTGTCATTCTCAAAACCTTTGATCATGACTGTAATTATCAACACCCCTAAATATATCAGAACAAGTTCTGTGTTTTACCAGACATAATACTCTGATAAAGGCACATCTGGCACATCATCTGCCTGTGCCTGTTTTGTTAAATGACTTGTGGGTTGAAAATTAATTATTTAATAGTGAACTGCTTATATGACAGGAAATGCATTGTTATTGAGGAAATCCATAATATTAATTACACCAGCTTCTAAAATAATTCACATTCCCTTTACTTCTTTACTTACTAAGACACAATTTAAATACTGGTTTAAACACTTTTGTTTCACTTTACCGGGATGAAGAATCAATGTCTTCTGTCTGATTTGATGTTTAAAGGCTTTTGTGGGCCGTGGATGTTCGTCACATATTTGTGATATAGATACATGTATCATAATGCACATAAGACATTGCAGAGAGAACATTCAGAACGTTATTAATCACGCTTATTAATAATGTAAGCAGTACTTGGAGTTTGTCAGAATTAAATTTGAAAAAGCTATTGAATAAATGAGCCTTGTAATGTGAATGTCACCAAAAATACCAGCGTTCTTGTTATCATGGGCCACATGGGTCAGTGCTCATTTGAAGTGTACTGTGATAGGTGCTCAAATATAATGGTCAAAATGGTCTGTACTTGTAGTCTATTTCACAGCTTAAAATTTCTCACACACCTCAAAAACATTAACCAGACACAGACCAGAAAATTTAACAGGTTCTTGACAGCATTTAAGAACATCCACCAATTTCTGACTAGTTTTCTAACAAAGAACCAACAGGGAACCGTACTCTACACTGAAGCTGGGCCAAGTTGCAAAGATGGACAAACGTACTCAGCGGGTCTCCACATTACTGACAACCAGTCACTGCCTTCTCAGGACGTACACAAAAACACAAGCCAAGATGATGGTGGATACACAAGAGCGCAGGTTCGGTGGACCTGTTCCTGGGGAGGGACAGTTCGTCCTCACCCTTTCCGTAAGGCCCAGTCACGCGCGTGGCCTCCACCGGTTCGCCGAGTCACTGTGAGACTCTGGTTCTGGTTGATTTCTGGTTGCATGGGTCTTGCGGTGGGTGACCAGCAGGTCTGGGACATGTAAGTCCTGGGTCCTGATCCTCCTCTCCCCATGGTGCTGTCCTCTGGGTCTTTGAGCTTTTCCTGTCATCCTGGCATGTTGCAATTCTGTCAAAATAGAAAGACAACTGCTATATTGGAAAAATGCTGGTGCCTTATTAATGATCTAAACAGCCCGATGTGATCTGAGGTCCAAATTCATAGGATCTGAAAATGTCCTCAGAAAGGTTTTGTCTAACAATTTGAGACCAATTTGACCAGCAGGACATGCAAAGCAATATATATATATATTTTTATCTGTGAATGCAAACTACCTGAGTGGGTATTGAGAGTGGATTATCATGTAATTATTTAGAATCATTAAAACCCACAGTGCACACCATGCCCATTTTCTTGACATACCTGGACTTCCCAGCTATATTTATTACCAAACTTGCCGCATCCTGTTCATTTTTAACTTAACCTACGATTTATCCCAGCGGAGGTCTGTGGCAGTCTTCTTCACTGACTGCAGCAGGAATTAGACGGCCATATGGGGAGCGCAGCTCTTTTAATTGGACATGGCCCGGACATGGCCCACTACAGGGGGGTAGACTTGATTTCATTATTTATTGCTGCAGGCCACACAACATCCCTCATAATGTTCATAACTGGGAATGCAGGCTTTATGTATCCAGCTAATTGGCCAGTTTAGTGTGCAGCAGTAAAGGCTTAAGAGTACAAACATGCCTCTAAAGAAGCTGCTGCAATTGCCCAGTTTCAGTTAATTGGACTGTTTGTTTAGCATCTGTCCGTAATACTCCCCGCAATTTCTATATTCTGATATGGTACCAGGAGGCAGCCACAGAAAGTAGGACGGCGTGATGTGGTTATGACAAGACAAATGACATGCAGATGGGAGGAGGCGAGCACCTGCTGAGCTAGATGAATGTGAGTTGATGTGTTTTTGACTGATGGCTCGTCAGCTGTCGACCTCTTAAGGCCGATGAATATGTCAAATCTGGGTTGAAAAATGTCACCATACTTCTTTTTTTTAATCCGTTCAGTGCAGCTTTGAAAATTTCCCAAAGTAAGATAAGCAAAAACTTTTTATAACATCATTTCAGTAAAGCAATTCCCAAGAATATAATGAATATTAATATATTAATTAATATATATAATTTTTATTATGCCATTTAACAAAATGTAAAAAAAATATCATTTACAAGTGTGTTTTTTGTTTGTATCATATTTCATACATTAACATTACAAGTGTTTTGTATCATATTTAATACTTCAGGCAATAACAAACATCATCATGCTCTACGTTGGGAGTCCAATTCCTATCTTCCACTTCGTCATCTGTCTCTACATGGCCCTCTATGTCACTCAAATTGCCATCAAGCAAGTAAACTTTCACTTAGCCATCTATAAATTAGACATGACATAGATATTTATGAATTGTGAGTCCAATTATTTGTTGTTATTTGCAATTGATTCATCAAAACACATCATTGTGAACTGTATGGAAGACAAACATCCAAAAAAAAAAAAAAAAGACTATTTAGGAATTTACCACTAAATCTCCCTTTATATCGGCTGTATGTGAGAAAGGGTTTTATGCAAAGTTTATGCAAAAAAAAATATCGCCGTTAATCTATTCACAAAGTTGGGTTGGGAGCTGGGTCTATACTACGCAAGCTATTGTGCCGGAGTTACACTAGATTTATGGTTACACTAGATTTATAAGTATATTTCTTCTTTCTTGTGTCTTTTAGTTTCTTATTTCCTAAAGACTTTTATTTTGTTTTTGAGACCCGGTTCAGGTCTCTTGGACACATGGCGCGAGTTGTGAGAGGTGCGTGGGGTTTGTGTGCAAAAAGTTATTTCTTTCATTTTAATTTATGTACATATTAGGAATAGTTTGCATGTGTGTTATTTTGTGAATATTTTTTTATGTTCTTTTAATACTGTATATTGTAGAGAGAGGTGCAGAAAGACGCAATGTTCTGACGCGACCTTGCTTTTTGCACAGAAAATCTCTCGGGTGTCAGCTCATCATTTGTGGTTCAAGAAACAAAATCAAAAAGTTACACAACGCAGAAGAAGAACCGCTACACTATGATGACTTTCACCTTTATATTTTAGCGCGGATGTATGCCTAGCCGAATTGCACTGTAGGGGGCGAGAACGAGTCTTCGAACTGTGAAATTACCACATCAAACGTGATGTGGTAGCATGGATGCAGCTATTTAACTGAATAAACAGTTGGTAAACACAAGTACATCTTATTGAACATCATTTATTTTCATCACCAATTATCATAGTAGAACAGCTTTCTCAAGCAGTTTGTGATGCATTTTGGAAACAGGAGATGAGCCCCTGGTCTAATGTGCCACCTGACTTGAGATACCCATTCTCAAAGACTTACTTTTAGTCATTATTTGGGTAGCACACATATTCTGAATGCCTTCGGCAGAATTCAAATAAACCATTTAAATCTAGATTAATCTAGATTAATTTTGCTTACTCTACATTAATCTAGATTCATTCCAAGATTACAGTGAGATTAATCTAGATTAAGAAACTTAATCTATGCCACTATCCCACCTCTAATATATATATATATTAAAAAAAACATAAGATGTATCGGTGCATATCATAAGTGCATATGGTAAAGTTAAATAATATCTTTTTTAGTTTGTTTTTTAACAATTTGGGTATGTGTCATGATAACTGTATTTAGCTTGTTGCTGGGACAACCCTGTGACATTTTCATCATGGTGATACCTGGAGTTGTGACCTTTTTGCCGACTGTGCTTCGGCGTCAGGCTGGCAGTCACTTTGGAGTGCAGGTCACCAGAAATGTCATACCATTCAGAAATCCTCCCACACCGCCCTGACTTTGCTCTGGCTCGACGAGACGAGAATTAACTGCTTTTAGCCTCAAGTGCAGAGTGTACATGGTATTATGGTGTTAAAAAAAAAACACATCCTGCTCAGAACCGAGTCGAACCGAAGTCAAATCTTATCTTAAAGCAAGCGGCTCTGGCCGCTTTCATGTTTAATTTGCCATGGCAAAATGTGGAAATTGAATGCGCTTCCTCCAGCTGCCGCAGCAGCCCCGCTGCGGAGAGGGCCTTATTCGTGCCTCGTCTACGCGTTTGAGCGGCGAGATGTGCGCGATGCGGCGACTGCTTACGAGGTGCCCGGCTACCCTGTTGGCCACACAATCTGTGACAGATGCCGTGTCATTTGGGCCGTGTGACTAACAGCGTCCTCAGCTGTCTCGCTCCTGAAGTGGCACTCAACAGGGACGTGGCACTAGGCCGTCGTCCAGCGGCTTGCAGGCAATCAGCCAGTTACGCGTCTTCTCCCCCGCAACACCGTTTCAACGCGATCAGTCAAATTTCACAACCGTTTCGTAAAGTGATTGTTGCCTAATACATACTGCAATTCTGCTGCCTAAAGTGTCTAAATGCGTTTTCCTTCCACGCATCTGAAACAATTATGAGGTTTAAACTTTTTAAAGTAGTCTCTGGCAAGCCAGTCCTGAATCCAGGTCACCCCCCCTGTGTCTGGTCGGACACGTGGACCCAGTTGCTGCGGGAAACTTTACCGACAGCGCACTGAACGATTCGGCGAGGAATGCTTTAAACCAGCGTGTCATGGGATTCCTGGAACAGCTGTGTTTACTGTTGCTTTACAGTCCCACGTGTGTTATAACAGTCACAGAACACACACACATATAAATATCTATACACACACACACACACACACTATACACACATAGAAATACATACATACACATGCACACACACTCACACTTTTTATAGCCATGGATTCATCACTGGGGCAGTGATGGCCTAGCGGTTAAGGAAGCGGCCCCGTAATCAGAAGGTTTCCGGTTCA
This sequence comes from Denticeps clupeoides, assembly GCF_900700375.1. Lineage (NCBI taxonomy): Eukaryota > Metazoa > Chordata > Actinopteri > Clupeiformes > Denticipitidae > Denticeps > Denticeps clupeoides. Next base: position 3,812,479 of record NC_041723.1, read on the forward strand.
AATCCCAATCTGCCAAAGCACCGTCCCCACACACTGCTTACCGGGCGCCTGTCATGGCTGCCCACTGCTCACTCAGGGTGATGGGTTAAATGCAGAGGACAATTTCACCCTGTGTGCTATGCTGCTGTGTATCACATGTGACAATCACTTCACTTTACTTTATCATTAAACGCTGAAATATGCTCATGCTATTTGTTCTTCTGTTCAAATAACACAACAAAAATGAGAATTATACCACAGTTAGTTATGACTGAGCATCCTGGTTGGCTGGCTGGGAGTGATAGAATCTCACAATAGAAAAACTCACTTTTTTTGTCTATGCTAAATGATGATTAGTTGGATTGGAGAAAGCCACACTATTAACTACAGGAGTCTGTAGAGGACATGTAATTATACAACTATGTAATTTATATAAAACAATTTTTTTCAAAGTCTCGAAAAAACAAAAGAGAAAAAAACATTTTTTTTGGATATGTTGCGATAACAACAACAATAAGACAAAAAGACAAAAAGGTAATGTTATACATCCAGTACAAGATTCCACAATTAACTGACGTATAATCACAATAATTGTGATCTGGTCCACTGTTCACACCAGAAAAAAACTGTACAAATAAAAAAATGTATTATCCAGTGTACTATTTATGAATAATATAGGTAATATAGGTGGAATTGTGTTTTTTTGTCATGTAACTGGCAAAACCTCATACTAATGGAATTTGTTATGAATTATGCCACAAGAATTATGCAGCAAAAAGAAAAACATTCCTTTTATCGTGACTTTATTCCCGTTTTGGCCTGTTGGCTGTTTACCCAGCAGATTTTAGAGGAAGAATGAGAGCCCGTTCTCAGCCTTCTCTCTAGAGTACAGGGCTCTTCCTTCTTAAACGGCCTCCACTGGACAATCTGTCTCGGGGCCATCTGGTGACGCATGGTTTGTGTTCCGGGTGGCTGTGGTTCTCAAGGTTCGCCTGTATTTAAATGCCGCGTCACGTGGGCAAGCTTCACCGTGACCGACGGCAGATAGGACAGGACGGCGAGGGACGAGCTGCTAACCAGACGCCTCCACAGACTCAGCCACCTTAATTAGGCACATACGCTCACTGGGAAACTGGTTCACCATCTGAGCCCCCTCATCTGTGTCGGGACTCCTTGACTTTCTCCGTCCAGCCAAAATCTCAGGCCCATTTGTCAAATCTCTGTCCTCATTAATATAGCATGAACCTCCAGTAGGGCTTTTTGGCTGCGAGGAGGAGCCTGTGGATCTGTGAGTGGCCGTCCAACTCCCGCGGCCGGAGTCTGAGGCCGGAATGTAGTGCCCTGCTTGTTCTGTTGAGTTTGTACCTCATTCCAGGACGTCTCTTACGCATGTCGTCGTAACTCAACATCAGCAGACAAGCATCATTGCATTTCCTCTCGCTCTGATTCAACCAGTCAACAGCTCGTCCACGCTCTCATCTAACTACAAGGCAAATCAGAACGAAAACACTGATACAGTGTTACTGTATTTTACAAAAAATATTAAGACTGCAAATCAATTAACAAATTGAATGAAATTAGCAAAATATGTAATTAATATGTTATTTCTTTTAAAGTATAAAAGAGAGATGTGTGGCTCAGGTCATAATGGACGGTCACGTAGACGAGCAGACACCTGACTTCGCATATATCGCATCACTCACCGCCAGGCCGACTTTGTGATGCTTTCAGCAGAAAGTTACAAAATTTGGAACTTTTCCTGTGTGTAGCAAGCTGCAGCAATTCAAGTTAATTTTTGCAATTGGTTGCCAGACACGTCCACCCTGAAGTATTGACATGCTAACATGTAGCGGGTAGTCAGTTAAAAACATAATAATGTTCACCTAGCAATGGTACAATTATCATAATATTCATCACAATACTCTAAAACTCAGAAGTGGAACTTTTTTGGATCAAGCAACTCCTATCATGATCAAACCTTGATGGAATTTGTGTAAAACATGGTGCATTGTACATCTGATCATTTGTCTAGAGATAAGCCTTCACAACAGATGGGTTCCTTTGCTGTA